>NC_041397.2:194294589-194417089 GCF_900747795.2 Erpetoichthys calabaricus
GGTCCAGCTATTAATATTATGTATACAAGCAAGTGACCTACCTACTGGGATTTGTAGTTTTCTTTTTCATTGTGTACTATCATTACTTCCTGTGTTAGTTCTCTCATTTTTGTGCTTTATTCATAAAAATGAAGACATCCTTTCTGTAACCTTGGCCTCCATGGCATCCTGTGTCTTGGAATGACTGAAAAAGCACCCCTATTTTTCAGTCCACATAGGCAATGGGATAATATGCAAACTCCATACAGAAAATGAGCAGCATGGGAATTGAACCCAGATCTGTGCAATTCAGAAGCAGTGTTGCTAAGCAGTACAGCAATGTGTCACCTCCTGCTGAAAGTCTTATATTGCTTAATGTAGCAGACACTGTGAAAACAGCCCCATTACCAGTCCAGGACGCTGGAGACTGGTGTCATTCCTAGGTGTGAATACCAAAGGTCAAAAGCAGTAAATGTTATCTGTCCGAAGTGAAAATTCTCTTGTTGCAATATTTATACGCACAATTCATAAGGTGTTTCTTGTATTTGTCACTGATCAGGAAGATTACTGCAGATTCACAGTTCATTTGTATTTCTCCACAAGCTGAACTTATTTCCATTACTGTGTCATCTCTGCGGAGTCTTAGGTGCTACGATCCAGGCCCTAGTGCAAATACTGGTGTCAAAAGACAAGAAATGCAGTACGTAAAGCTAAAGTAATTCAACCATCTGTTTTCTGTGCTTGCTTTGTCTAGTTCTGAGTCATGGGGTTCAGAGCCTAATCCTGTGTCATTGATGAGACAGAAGATTATTAAAAAACTTGAAGGAGAATAATTGCCAGGGTACTTGTGAGGGTGGCTAATGGGCAAAAGTTCTTTGGGATAATCCACAACATACACATCCACACATCAGTAAGATCAAAGGTTAAAGTAACATGTACAGGTCCGTCACTTCTCCAATGTCACTGCATTTTCCCATCAACAGCTTTTCAGATAAGGAATCCTGCTATTTTATAACATTTTCAAGATTTATAGAGAAATGTTTACCCCCTGCTGTAAACAATAACACTTTGATCAAAAAGAGAGACAGAGGTGATTTAAATAAATGCAAAATACTTTTTTATTTTTACATTTTTTTACATTTTTTCTTTATTTTATTTTATTTTGCTTATAACTACATTAATGACTGACCTTTACACCATCAAATCACATTACTTATCATTTAGTTTGCATTGACTTCAGCAGCAGTAAAAGTTTGTTTAAGATATGAGCTTTTCTGTGTGCTTTTACTCATGTAATTTTAATAATAAACAACTGTCACATCATTGATTTTTACTAACCTGAAACCTGTCAAAATACTTCTTGTTTATAGCACTGGTGTCCTATTCAGGCTTGGATCTTGTACTGTTGCCAGGACAGGCTCCTGTCCTTATGACCATGAATTGGACCAAGTGGGAGTAGATAATGGATGGACATACATTATAGTTATAAATACATTCATTAATTACTATACTGGAAGATGATGACGATTGTTCGACTGTGGTATGCACAGTAAGCTTTAGCCCTGTGTGACTACATGGTGTAAAAAAGGAGACACAACCTGGGGCACCTTGGTGACCCTGTTTAACTGGAAAAGTTGAAAATCACAACAAGTTGCAAGAGTACAAGTTGTTGATGACTTACGACCTATGACCAATCGACTTTTGACCGCTACCGCATCTCATGGGCACATGACAGTTTTCACCACTCCAGCTCTGTATGCCGTGGCTCATTCATCTCGATCTCAGTTTATTACTTGCAGTGGTTTTGACTACATTCAGTTATATTTGCCTTACAATTACAGGAAAAAAGGCAATTGATTTTGACAAAAATATGAAGATGATCAAGCAGTATGTGACTTTAAGTTATCCCATTGTAACAAGTGTTTGCCACACACATTGTACTGCTGTGCTCTGGCTTTGAATTCGGTTAACCTCCAAAGCTTTTGCATTGTGTCACACAATGTGCCACTTTGTGTGAACCACCACGAAGGGGTAATGAAACCACACTGAATTTTATTTGTTAATGTTTATTATTAGCAGGCTAAAATGTTAAAACAGAAAACAGATGAGTGCTCAAACTCTGCCAGTAGTGAGTTCTTCCTCACACAGTTAACAATGAACACTGGGAGAGGCTCATGCTGATGAGTAACATAACACAGACAAAGAAAGGATTTGTGAAGCTGTTAAAGGTTTGGCACCCATGCAAGCAACAGTAATCACGAAACAAAATAATAAAATAAAAAAATACACAAAAAAAGATAGGAAATCTACAGAATGTGCTAAGAAATATGATAAAACAAGGATATAAAACAAACAATATGACTTAAGGGACTTATTATACAGTATTATACATCTGGTCAGTTTTGAATACATATATGGGTCCGTCTAACATCCAGATCTACTTACGACCAATGCGTTAGAGCTGAACCTGGTTGTAAGTTGACAACTACCTGTATGTCTTTTAAGACGTGAGCTTAGAACTTAACTAGAGTAAGATGGCCGGTTCCATGCTTATATGGTGACTTGGCAGGAAAGGGTCCGGGAGGGTGGAAAACGGAAGTGATGTCAGCGGTGGAGTGGCTTTCAGTCTTCCGTTCAGCAGAGGGAGGAAGATAGAATGTATTAGTCCATAGCACCAACCTCTGGTTTGGCAGGTTATTACCATCACCAGATCCCTTAAGCTGCTTCCTGTGTGCATGTGTGAGACAATGGATAGAGAAAATCTGAATTTTTTATCATGTTGAAGGACAGAAACCTGTAGGTTTATATTATTTTGCTTTTTCCTATTGTGTGCCATTTATTGTAATGTATCTTATAAGTTTGCCAGTCATAAACCTTATTGTTCCTTCTTCCACCCCAGCAACACATCCTGAGTTTGTTTGTTCCTTTTCTTCTCTGATATTGATAAACGTGTCCATGCTTTCATTACATCACACATTAACTACTGCACATCTTTACTGGCAAGAGCCCCTTCTAATCTGTTATTACAGTTCTAGCTGGTTCAAAACTCTGCTGCATGAGTCCTTACACAGACCTGCAACAGAGAGCACATAACACCCATCCTGCTCCAACTTCACTGGCTCCCTGTGTCTTACAGGACTGAATATAAAATTTTATTAATAACCTACAGTATAAAGATTTAAATGGCCTTGCACAAGACTACATCACTAACCTCTGTTAATCTCATTGTGTTTCAAACTAACCTGTGCTCTATGGGGGGTGTCAGAGTCCTCAACTCTATAGCACCCAGACTTTGGAATGACCTACCTAAATTAATGAGATTCTCAATACATTCTTTTGTAAGGCAATTTAAAACTAATTTGTTCAGGAAGGCATTTAACATACCCTGACATTCTGACCCTTTCTTTTAGTTTACCCTCTCTGTCCAAGTGCTCAGGATTGTATGTGTTTGCAGCGGCTGATCTACTATGAAACTAATGAAACTTAATGTCTCAATGCATGCTCAATAATCCAGGTAAGGAAATTCTAGAAAGTTGATTCAGTTCATCTGGACATAGTTCTTTTCCAGAGAGACATGTTACATCACTCATTCAAATGACTTCCTCAGTCTCAGTTGACTGCAGGTTTCTCCAACCTTATAAACAGTACCTTTGCATAATGACTGAAACTAGCACCACTGGCAAAGCGGATGGCACAACACAGAAGAGCTACCTCGTCAGGCCAGGACTTCGCAGTCTATTTACACTTACAGGACAGTGGTCACTCTTTCAGTGATGAAGATGTGCACATCCTGGACAGGGAGGAACGCTGGTTTGAGCGAGGAGTCAAGGAGGCCATTTACATGAATAAGGAACGACCATCTCTGAACCGAGGAGAGGGCCTAAGGGTACATCTTTCACCATCTTACAATGCTGTGATTGCAGCCATTCCCCAACTCTCTGTGAATGGTACTCATGGCCATTGATCAATGGACAATTTGCATATCATTGATCACTCGGCCCATTGTTAGTCAATGGTGCTAGTTTCGGTCATTATGCAAAGGTACTGTTTATAAGGTTGGAGAAACCTGCAGTCAACTGAGACTGAGGAAGTCACTTGGATGAGTAATGTAACGGATCTCCCTGGAAAAGAACTATGTCCAGATGAACTGAATTAACTTTTTAGAAAATGAAACTTAAACTGCATGGCCCCTAATCCCAGAGGGGCCCCAGAAGCAACTTTAGTCCAAATTACTCAAAAATTTAGGTAGTCTACTGCATGAGAAGGCCCTACATATAGTAGTTAAGTTTAGACAAAAAATTCTGGTGCTCTGTCGTGGAACAACTCCATTGAAGAAGGTAACAGTGGTTACCCAGGCCACATTGCTGTTTGCAAAGATGCCTCCGTAACAATTAAAGCTTCAGGGTCCCAAAAATATAGGTTGTCCACTACATATTTGTATCAGTTATTATGTTATTTGTGCATGGTGTTCTAATATTATTTAATATTTTTCTATTTTATTTCATCTTATTGTCTCTTATTCTAATTCAGAGCTTTGTGTTTCCTATAAAATGTATTTAATATAATTTTGTTTCCAGTATTGTACATTTGATCTTTTCTATTCTTCTTTCCTATTGTTCATTTTGAATATTTATGAAACACTGAGCAAAACAAAAATAAAATGTATTATTATTATTATTACTACTACTGCAATTCAGCATTTTATCTATTATACTCAAGCAAGATGATCCTCTGTGGCAACCCCTAATGGGAGCAGCTGAAAGAAGAAGAAGAAGATCTATTATACTCAAGCATGCTGTTGTTTAGTGGTGAGTGGATTGCATATAGCTGTGTGAGTGAGTTAGGGTTCATTTTATCTGAGTCATATACCATGAAAGTACAAGTTTAGGCCTTGGTATGCACAGCTATGTTTGTATTGTTCATATTCCTTGGTTATTTCAGTAAACACCAGATAAAGTAAAATAACTCTTTGACACATGAAGAATTACCATTTTACAATTACCTGTCAGCTTTCTTTCTGCTCCATACTACCTGGCTAAGGGTAAAGCATCAGTGCAAGTACTAGAAAAAGTGCAAAGGCCACTACCAACTACTAATATGTCCACTTGTACACCTGTGAGTTTTTTAAAAATACAGGGAAAACACTTGACACCTTGAGGACTTCCAATAAACCCACTCTGGTCTGGAAAACCAGCTACACAAACAGGAGCAGTTGAGCCAGAAAAATAATATCAATAGCACTCCATAATTATTGTATGGCTGAAGAATCAGAAACAGTTAAAACTCTTTTTTTTTACCTCAATACAGGACCTTGAATAAATAGCACAGCTTTATTGATTAATATTGATCTGGCTTCTTTAAAGATAATAAAGTTGATCCTGAGCTGTAGTTTCCCAACAATTTGGCAGAATCTAGAAATAGCACCTAATGGCTTATGTCTAATCCCTCAGACATTGCAGGCTACAGCAAAATAGGAAAAGGGCAATGATTCAGAAAGTGTGCTTGGTGGCATTGAGTAAATAAATAATGCTGCTCTCAGATAAACAAAGAAAAAATAAATTAAATAATTTGGCATTGAATAAAACAGCATTTGATGCAAAATTTGGAAAGCAAAAATTAAATTCTACATCCTAGTCAATTGGCCTTTATTTTTAATACTGAACACCATCCTAAAGTATCTTAGAATTACTGAGGTATAGTACCTTTAATGTGTATGGTTTTTTCAGTTTCAGTTAAAGCACAATTCTCTATTCGTTAGGTCTCTCCCAGTAGTGGCTGGTGGTCTTTCTAAAACAGAAGAAGCATGTTTTAGGCTTACATCTTAAAATGAGACAATTATTGCTTCATGTTACTTATATGTAAATCCTGCCCTCCTTTCCTAGAAAATGGTCTTTGACCCTGTCATTCTAACTGGGAGTCTCTTCCAGAGACTTGACCAGTTACCTCTCAATGGCCAGCGGAGCAAGGTTGCTTAAATGGTTTTGGCCTGTTGTGTTGAGGATATACGACTTGACTCGTTTTAAGCAGGAGACTGATATAGATCCAATTGTTACCACTAAAGACAATAGCTTGTATACTGTAGCTGAGGCATTGCACTATCCACGTCCACATTTTTAAATAACACCAAGGAATCACACAGCTTAACCCTGTTGCCCTTCAAGTCAGGATTTGAATATAGGACTTAGAGTTCGGATCTCATTCTCCCTGAATCAAAGAAATGGCCATAACTTTTCATTACACATTGGAATACCTGCTCAGAAAACACCCATCTCATTTAATCAAATTTTCCTGTATTGATTAATTCTAGGAAGTGCATACTTTCCAAATTTGAAAAAACGCTGAGAAATCTGTTCCATAAGATGGAATAGGATAGCCATGTACAGATTTCCGTAACACTCCTTTGGATACTGTACTTCATTCACCTAGGCTTATTTTGAGGATTTGACATGTGAAATGCCGCTTTTGCCTAAACATCTTTGAAAGTCTCTTCTGATGTCTTCTCCTTTGCAAAAGCAAGGGGTCTCTCAATGTTGTGTTTGTAGTAAAAAAAATATCCATAACCTTCTGCTGCACAATGTCAAAGACCACATCAGCTTCTGCGAAAATTTGTTCGTATGTGTTTAACATGAAAACAAACTCAAAAACTCCAGTGTCCTTAAGAAGCCTTTGGCAGCATTGACTGTGTCCTCATCTATCATGGTCGTATCCTCAATAATCTTTTCAACAGTCTGCAGGAGCCCGTTATCATTGTTCACCACAGTGCGCACTATTCATGATGTAAAGTTCCATTCCTTAAGAGTGTGTATGACCAACCTTAAACACCCTGCAGACTCAAGAAAAGACATTGTCTTGGTAGATTTTGAAAAAAATCTGGCAAACCCAGAAAGAGAAGTAAAAAACATTCTGGATTCAGACAAGCATTTTTCCCCCTGAGACAATACCAGTTTCAGTCTGTGGGCATAGCAGTGTACAAACATTGCACTGGGGGCTATTGCTTTAACTTAAGTTTTTCTTTGTAATGGTAGCCCTCCATGTTTTTATTTAAAACATCAAACATAGACTGGGCATCTCGCTCCTGAATTTGACCTAGAGTATAGACATATCAAACTATGACAGACAGATGTGCAGGACATGAAATGTCAGCCATCTCATCTACTTGTCGTGCAAAACAAGGAGCAGTTTGAACCTGACCTCTGATTTCTTCAAAAGCTGTGGATGTAATAGCTGAAATCAAATCGTTTGAATGGAATGGAACATGCCAGAAAACACCAAAGATGATTGGAAGTGTGTGGCCAAGTCAGAAACACATTTGAATAATGTTTTAGTGGATTCTGTATAATTCCCCTTGTTAGCAGATTCACTACCCTCTTAATGCCCTCTGAATGCCAGCTCTTGACAGCCAAGCAGTAAAGTGATGTCAATTAGGAGGTGAAGAAAGGCCCTGCAATTTCCCTGCTTCCTCATATTTCACACCTTCTCCTCATATAGGGTTGTGCACAGTTGACCACTAGAACTTGATTTATGATGGTAATAAAGGATTACACTGATCTAGGTGAAGGGGTATCCAACATGAATACAGAAGAGTACCGTATGCCTTATTGAGCGGTAACTATGGACTGCAATGAAACCTTCACGCTAATAATGTATTACAAAAAAATGAATGAGCTTAAAATTCCATGTTGATGTTAGCCATCTTCTATAATAGTAACTACTGATAGAAACACAACATTTTACTTTGAAAGTGGAGGACAAGTCATGTTTTCAGTTTGCTTTCTTTGTCTCTTTGACCTCCCTCTCACTCCTGGATGCATCTAAGCCACCCAAGCAATTTCTCTCTATGTGTACCCCTAGCACACAGTAGCCTGCTAACTATAACACAGCCAGACAGTGATGTGAAGGAGAGTGGCTGTAACTTCCTAAACTGGAGGAACATCTGTCTAGCTTAACATGCTAAAATGCTAGTAATTCTCTCTCTGTGGTTGGGTAATGGGATATCCTTTAAACATTAAATTTATGCAGGGTGGAAAATGTGATAAAATTAAGGAATGAACATTTTTAATTCAGTGTTGCAGTGATGCCAGCTTCCATTGCTGAAAAAGGGTTATTGTAACTTCTTGAACTGCAGCAACATTTCTTTACCTTATAGGTCTAAGCTGATTCTTAAGTATATTGAATTGTAACACAGCTATAATGTTAATTCTTGTCTTCCTGGATAACAGTTATCATGATTTTGAGATAATAGCAATGTTTCCTAATAGTATTAGTGTCTTTAACAGGAACTAGATTTTTTTTCCTGCTCAGAGTTAAGGGTCAGTACCTCCTTGTGAATTCTAGCCGAATTATACTTCTGATCCTTGGATGCTTTAAAGAGCCCTAGACTGCTGTAGTCCAATTGTATTGGCCCTCTCTACATACAGTTAAGTGGGAATTGCTTCTCCTAGCAATACAATTTCTCTTTAGGGCAGATACTGAGAACAAAATAGTTTAATGGTGTGAGACTTATTTAGCACTCTGAGATTTTTTCCAAATTGCTGAAGACCAGTGTCCATATTTATGAAGCATCTCACAGTAGGAAAATAAGAAGGGGTACCCAAAAATAACCGGAATTGAAAAAAAAAAATGTTTTAATCATTTTTACTTACTGAAACTTTAGTATCCTCCAAAGTACTCTCCATGTGAATGAATGCACTTGTCATAACGGTTTTCCCACTGGTGGAAACATTTTTGGAATTGCTGAAGAGGAACGTTGTCCAATGCTTGCAGCGATTTTTCTTTGACTTCCTCCATGGTACAAAAACACTTTCCTTTGAGTTCTTTTTTCATATGCGGGAACAAGAACAAGTCACACTGAGCAAAATCAAGTGATATTTCCCTCTGTTTGAAACACTAAAACCACTCATAGACCTGTGTTTTACTTAAAGTTGACCCTTTAAAAGCAGTTTCAAGCATCACTACAGTTTCAGCAGCTGTTTTCCCTGAAAGAAAACAAAATTTAATGCAGACTCGCTGTTCTTTATGATCACCCATCACAAAAATCACAGAACACGTTTAATAAGCACCAAGAAAAAAACAATATGGAATGCCATACAAAAAATACAGAGCAACACCACTTGGCAGACTGCCACAGAATACTGTAAAAACGATGCACCTAGCGGCACAATTCGCAACTAAGTCTAGATTGTGCACCAGGTACAGATTCCAGCTATTTTTGGTAGCCCCTTGTAGTCCTAACTGGCTCAAAAATCTCAGAGTAATGTCTATTTGTTCCTACCCTTAGAAGTAGGAGTAAAAGCACTTTATTAAGTTTCCCAATGTAACTAACTACTTCTAACTTCACCAGGATTTAGGAGAGTTTGCGAGCTGTCTTAACTCCTTAGGGACTGCCAAATAATAGCATTCAGGAAGAGGTCAGCACACACATCCTTGAAAATGCAAAATGTTTTGGAAACACTGGACAATAATGAAACTTTAAAAGCATATAATTTTGACAAAGGAGGAGGAGGAGGTTGGGAGCATGTGCTGCTTACAGCATGTTGCCACACCCACCACATGACAAACCACCTAGACTTGGATCCAAGTGCAGGGTTGACACTACAGCCTCTGTAAAAAACCTCACACTTTTCATTGTGGTGGTGAGGTGTCAGAGCTGGAATAATAAATCTTTTATTTTATGTGATCACTCCATCCTCATGGAGGAGCCACACGCTGTTAGCCAAAATGAAGGTGTTGGTAACTGTACATTACTTGGTCATTGGGAAAATGCAGCTTGGCAATAGCAGTGATTTGTCATAACCAACCAATTTTTTGAATTTTACAACAAACTCTGAATGGCTGTACAACATATGTGGTAATTAATAGATTTATATATATATCCACCACTCAACATGAGGTAAAGTTAAAATAAGCTGCATTCATGCAAATCGCATGTTTTTTTTTTTTGGGTTGTTGGTGTGGCTAATGGCACTCACATAAAGATCTTTGCCCCAAATCTGTATCACAACCAATATCACAGTATCAACACACAGGTGGACATAGATACAAACTGTATTGTAGTAGCCAGCATATTACTCTGAAGATAGGTGGGGCTGGATAGGTAATTAACAGTGAAATGTTACACAGTATGCCACGTTCTGCATTCTGTGAACCCCTGGAACATTTGCGTTACACTTTATAAGCTTGGGAAGGTTCAGGAAGGCAGATGGAGACTTAACGAGGCACTGGATAAACAGAGTCTCTCAGAAGAAAAGGGGAGTATCACTATAGAGACAGATTTATTTATTAATTAAGGCCGTTATTGGCTTTACTTCCATTTGATGTGTGTGTGTGTGTGGTGTGTCTCAGTCCTTCCATCTTGGTGCTTGTTACAGTTTTATTCTTGATGTTATTGTGAAGTGGCAACAGTTACAGTACTTGCAGTTTTGCACAATATCCTGACTTATTATGCATTCCTTCTTCCTCTTCTTCTTCTGTTGCTACTACTTTGAAAGTTACTATTATTGTTATGTGATACCTTAGCTCTAGTGTCATAAAACTACAAAATGTCATCACGAGTGCCATTTTGCAGCTCGACTTGTTGTAAATCATTCATTCTCACATGTGAATTCCTACTCCTTACTCTGAGTGGGTGTACAGTGCTTCATAACTACTTCTCATGTCCTACTCTGGGGTAGGAAATAATTCTTATCCTAGTCAGACCTTTAGTTTGATAATAATACAGCACAGATTTCTGTCATTTTTGGTATTCCAATCAAAATGTGATATTGTATGAAACTGGGACACATTTAAGTCATACAAATAATAAAAAATGAATGAAGAGTATGCACAGCTGTGCCAAGTTTACTTTGTGACCACCTGCGATACTGGGAAGATTAAGAGAGCTCTACAAAAGAAACCTGTTGATGGTGACAGATTGTTGGATTATAGAATACCAAGAGGGGAGTGAGTGATCTTTAGGCCATAGTACTCAACAGTTTTATTTTCCATAACATAATGCCCACTGCAATTTTTACTTTCATGTCTTCTCTGGTCATCTGGCCATAAGGATAAGGTTGAGCAACATATGGCAAGAACAGGAGTTTTACTGAACAGTCAGCATGGGTAACCATCAAAAGGATATAATAAAAGTGGAGCATATGATATTATCTCTCTGCTTTCAGAAAACATTTATATGGTGCTACATGAAAGGTTCGGCATCAAACTAAAAGAAGTGGGAGTTCAGGGCATGGTGTGTAGATGGATGCAGAATTGACTCAGACACAGAAAGCAGAGGGTGATGGTGTGAAGAACCTCATCAAAATTGGCTGATGTTAAGAGTGTTGTTCCACAGAGGTCACTGCTAGGGCCAGCTGGTTAAGTTTGCAGATGTTACCATATTAAGTGGATTGGCAGATAATCTTTAAACTTTTGAATCATTACAGGGACTTGGACAGTATATAGGCTTGGGCAGATTTGTGGGAGATGAAATGTAATGTTAGTAAATGTAAAATATTACATGTAGTAAGTAAAAATGTTTGGTTTGAATACACCATGGGAGATCTGAAAATCGAAAGTATATCTTATGAGAAGTATTTAGGAGTCGTAGTGGATTTGACACTATCAATGGCCAGACAGACAGTGTTCAGAAACCATTAAGAAGGCTAACAGAATAGCAAGATGTGTAGAGTACAAGTCCAAGGAGGTTATGCACAAGGTTTGTAACACACTGGTGAGTCCTCATCTGGAGTACTGTGTGCAGTTTTGGTCTTCAGGCTACAAAAAGGACATAGCACATTACAAAAGGTCCAGAGAAGAGCGACTAGGCTGATTCCAGGGCTACACAGGATGTGTTATGAGGAAAGATTAAAAGAGTTGAGCCTTGTCAGTTTAAGCAAAATAAGATTAAGAGGTGACATGACTGAAGTGTTTAAAATTATGAATAGTATCAGTGCGGTGGATCAGGACATTTATTTTAAAATGTGTTCATCAAGAACACAGGGACACAGTTGGAAACTTGTTAAGGGTAAATTTCGCACAAACATTAGGAAGTTTTTCTTTATACAGAGAACCACACACATTTGGAGTAAGCTACCAAGTAGCAAGGTAGACAGTAGGAATTTAGAGACTTTCAAAACTCGACTCAACCTTTTATTTTAGAAGAATTAAGTGGATAGGACTGGCGAGCTTTGTTGGGCTGAATGGCCTGTTCTTGTCTAGATTGTTCTAATGTTATATTGTTAATAATTTCTTACAAAGCTGAACATTATGATTTTCTGCTGTTATAAATACAGTATCTGTCCTTTACTTTTTACATTCTTTTGTAACTCTCTTTAGCTATTATTATTGTAAAACATTTTGAGCTACTTTCATATGTAGAAATACAAATAATTGTTGTTGTTCTTTTCACTTTTTTCACATTTTGCATCACAATTTAAATGAAGCCCCTCTCATAATCAAAAATTGCAGGAAAACGTTTTTATGATTCAGTTGAACTACGGGAGGCTATTCTCCATAATTTTTTATATGATAAATGGTTTCAGCTTTACCCATATCATTTATGGCTTTTGCTGAGAAAAGGTCAGTCTTTTATAGAATGTGTTCCATTCACTGAATTTATTTGCATCAATAGAAACAAAGCACACTTCAAGTGAAAGGTGTCATAGTGAAATGTCAATGTGAAAAGTAGTAGAAAGAATATATTTCCACTAGTGTTATTTTTTTAAAGTGATCCTGAATAAAAAAAGTTACTAATAGAAAAAATATAAAAAGTTACTAATAGATCACCTAGCCAAATGATAAAAAAAAGGGTGTAACAAAGCGCTGGAAAGGAAATTAAAACATGCAATAGAAGTCTAAGCTAGACAGTAAAAACTATAGGATATAATTAAAAAGAGCTTGATGCTCACATTCTGCAAAAAGACCACTTAAGTATAGGGGCTAACTTGGAAACTGATAGATTTTTTTCAATAAGCTGATGTTGCATTTGTGTTTCTAACTGGTTTTGGTATTGTAGGCAATCCCAGATTGATGCTGTTTATCTGCTTTACCTCACAGTCAATGTTTTGAATGTTAATACTTGGCACATATTCATTTTCTAAACCTGCAGGTATATATACGAGGTGAGACACAAAAATAACCGGACATGGTCTTGGGGCTTTCCTGGAAAACCGTCTGGAGGTCGGCTGGACGTGAATCATAGAACTACTGTATATCCTACATGCCTTCTCAAACCGCCGACCGGCTAGGTATATTTTGTGAATAACCCAGTCAGTATTTGCACAACAATTGCTCCATAGAAACTTATGAAATGATAGTGTACGGTGATAACAGTTTGTCTTGCACACAAATTTTTGAGTGGCACAAACGTTTCAAGGAAGGACAAGAAAATGTGGAAGACGTTCAACACCCAGGTCACCCATGTTCATCTCGGACGGATGAAAACATCAAAACTGTGAATCAGATTGTTCAAAATGATTGTCGCCTAGGTGTTCGAGCTATCTCAGAGTTGGCTGGTATTGACAGGGAATCAGTGAGATGCATTTTGCACGAAGAACTTCACATGACAAAAGTTTGTATAGAACGTGACAATGTTTAGAATACTGTAATTCATCAATATTTTTTTTTTTTACCAATCCGGTTATTTTTGTGTCTCACCTTGTATATATATACATTGTGGTGTACAGCCGGGGGCCTTGCCCAACTGGGACGCCTCTACACTGGAAGGATCAGGGGAGGGAGCGTATCCAGAGCATTGCCTCAGACTCCCGCAGGGCTCCATGGGAGCTACAGTGTGGAGCAGCCCAGGGGGTGTTACAGCTGCTGCTGAGCCATTCATTGCAGCTCTTCCACCACACCTGGAAGTGCTGTCGGAAGTAGACCAACGAGCACCTGGAGCACTTCCAGGTGCCTTATAAAGGGAGCCAGCAGCCTCTACTCTGGGTGCCAGATTCAGGTGGAAGATGACGAAGCTTGCCAGGAGGAGTGGAGGTGGACAGAGAAGAAAAGAGAAGTGTGCTTTGTGTTGGAACTGTGCTGTACACATGGGAAATAGTTTTTCACAAATTAGAGTGACATGAAGGTACAGTGTTTAGCATTCTGGGTTCAAATTTTGTACATGACCATTATCCATGTAGAGTTTCCATGTTCTTCACATGTCTATGTAGGTCTTCCGCTGGGTACTTGGGTTTTCCTCCCACATTAATCTGAATTCTGGCTGTCCCAGTATAAACAACTGTTAAGCTAAAAAAAAAAATATTCAATAGAGTATGTTGTACAAAAAGGACTTCTATGATATGCAAAATGGTTTTCATTTCAATGGATATGGAGGAAGAAATTACAAAGAGGAAAACCTGTGGTGAAGCTATGTATGCAACTCCATATTTACTCAAACAGGTCAAAGCTCTTCAAAGCTGAATTTTTGCTGCAACCCCACATAGTAGGCATGAGTTATAGGCCACTTACACTATGTATTAAGATACAGGCTTCATAATAAAATACTCCCATGATACAGTACATCCTAGGAACAATAGGCAAAAACTGATACTGTATTATTTTATAGAAAATATGAAAACAATGAAAAGGTCTAGCTTAAAATCAATAAAACACACTTAATAGGCAACAATACAAATGTATACACTCACTGTCTTCACTGTTATTACTTGACCTAAATAAATATTTTTTTATTGAGTATTGCAGTTGCAAACCTGAATGAGAAATGAAACATTTCTCTAAATACCTGGACAGTTTCCAACTCCGTCGTGCAAGCTACAAATTGCAGGTCCTTTCTAACTAAACACACATGTTAAAACTTAATATAAGCTTAACAAACATTGTGCCTGTGACTGAAACCTTGATAACATTCCAAAAATTAACCACATTTTACAAAAAGACAATTAATATGTGTAATATATAATACCACATGGTATTTTACGGTATAAAAAAATCAGGAAAACAAATAACAGTACCAGTGATTAACTTGTAGCTTTGAAATATCTATCTATCTATCTATCTATCTATCTATCTATCTATCTATCTATCTATCTATCTATCTATCTATCTATCTATCTATCTATCTATCTATCTATCTATCTATCTATCTATCTATCTATCGTGGCCTGTCACAGAGCCCCAGACACAACCAGACTAAGTACAATCTTGGGCTCAACTAAACTATTTATTTAAGAAAGTACATTAAAACAGGATACTTCTTCAATCTCAGCATAATACAAATTTGATTCTCTTTCTTCTCTTTTCTTTTCTTCTTTTCTTCATTCCTTCTTCACTCCTCCCCAGGTGTGATGATGATCTCCTTAACGCCAGACCGGGAATATTTCTGGTGCATCAGCACTGTCATGTGGGAGCACTACCTCTGTGTAAGTTGGAAACTCCATCCAACAGAGAAGCCTCCTCTAAACAGCTCCCTCTAGTGGTCCCCAAAGATCCCACCATGACTGTTCTCCAGAATTATAGCCCTGTGGGTGTCCAAATGCGAGCTACACCAGAGGAATAGTGTCACCCAGTACACTTAGCAAACTTGTGGCACCACGGAGATAGTCACCCCCTGCCCTTCCATTATATCATCTTGGCTGGAAAAGGAAACGCCAACCATTACAGCCAGGATGCCCATTTATCAATGTTCTCTATCCATTCTGATAGGCCCCCAGCCTGTTGACAGATCCCCCATCTATCTATCTATCTATCTATCTATCTATCTATCTATCTATCTATCTATCTATCTATCTATCTATCTATCTATCTATCTATCTATCTATCTATCTATCTATCTATCTATCTATCTATCTATCTATCTATCTATCTATCTATCTATCTATCTATCTATCTGCCAACTAAGGTGATTGACATGTTGACCCAGTTAGAGATATTTGTATTTGTTAAATACATATATTAATATTGTTTAAATTTAGTCTTATATTTTAGAATAAAATCATATATCCTGCAATTTCTTAAAGGTTGAGGGTGGTTCATCATGTGGTGAGTGCGGCCACATGCTGTTATCAATACATGCTCCCAACCTCTCCTCTTCTTCTTCAAAGGTTATAATACTATGAGGACTTGGTGGGGCAACAGTGGCGCACTTCTGAAGAAAGGAGACGCTGAACCCCATGATATATGGCTGAATTAAAAAAGGGCATAGCCTTTTACAAATTGACATTATTTACACAGAAACACTTTTTTAGGCAAATTAAGATTTCTATTAGGCAAATCAAGATTTCTACAATAAACAAACTCCCAAACCGCTTTACAAGTTTAGAGCTACAGAACAAGTCTTTCTTATTTTTCAATTGGAGGACAGCCAAATTAATCTTTTATCTATGGGGCACTCTTCATGTAGCACACTATCACAAGACACTTTATAAAAAAACAAGAATATAATTCATATTGAGCCAAACACTTTTTGATTTCATGTCCAGAACCTTAGGCCACAAGACCATGAGGCAAATTGACACTGGACCAGTTTAAAGAAAGCATTTAGTCATCTGTTATGTGGAACATTGACAGGAAACGAGAATCCAGAGGGGAATCCCACATAAACATTAAAGAAGCACATAGATTCCATATTGAAAATGGTGGTGGGATAGCATTGAGCCATCCTCTGTAAAATAAATTTAATAGCTAATTATGATCAAATATTTAAATCATGCCATTAATTTATTATCTAATTTAACCTGTGCTGTTATATTAATTACTTTGCAAAGACCTTTTTGAATCTTTCTCTACCATCTTTAGTACTCTCCCTGTTCCATTATAATGTTAATAAGACCCAGAGCCTCTCTTTTTGACATTAGGAGCAATTGAAAACCAACATAAAGGGAGGATTAAAGTGGTAAGTGTGTACATTACAGGGCACCCTTGCATTCAGTAATATGAGGTCAGTCAACAATGGCTGTGAGAATTTAAATCCTTAGGGATGAAACCAGAGCTACCCTGGAAAAAAAAAAAAAACGCTTGAATGCCACAGAAGAAGCACCCAGGCAGAGAAGCAGACATGGGCATCAGAAGCTGCAAGGCAGCAATGTTAAGCATTGCATCACTGTGTTAACTAGACTTTGTGATTGTGGCCATATCAGATTACTGGTAGATTAAACAAGGATACCGTGAGAAGGGGGCCACAGCACAGTCAGAGTAGTCAAACCAAGCAAATACGCAGTCATACAAATTATGATGTGAATTTCATTTAGTTTGGACGCCTGTGTTCACATTCTCTGAATGGATAAGCAGGACCTTCTGTTCTTATTTTTAATCAAATTAATTGTAAATTATTGTCCCAAGTAAGTAATTTGGTTTGCCAGCTGGGATTTTATGCATTAAAAACACAGCAGACAAGAACTCAGCCAACAGACATAATTTTGTACAAATGTAGTAGTAAAAATAATATAATATCAAATCACAATCAGGATGTATAAAATGTATTAAAATTAGTCTAATATTAACACTTACCAAGTAAATGTCAAAAATGAAGAACAATAGGACCATAAAATTAGCATGTGGGTGTTTAAAGTAAACCGTATTTAGAAGATTAAGAGCATTTGGAGTGAATGTGTGGCCCAGCTCACTTTACATTGTAAATCAACTTTTGTGAATGTGCAGTAAATAGTATCATAAATCTTTTAGGACAGCGTTATTCAATCCTTTGTAAAACAGGTTGTACCCGAGTTCTCTATGAAAGGCACTTCACAAATGCATGGATTAAGTTACCAGGTTGAGTGGTATACAATAATACATCGGGGACATTGAAATCTCAGCTCAGTAATATTTTGCAAACTATAAATGAATAAGGATTAACAAGCAATGCTGGGGTGGAATGGTCTGTTCTTGTCAAATGTTTTCTTATATTCTTTTAAGAAAAATACCAGCTCATTGAAATTTTAAATTGGAAGTGAACATCAAACAAAACAATGCCTTTGAGCGCTGGTAAAACACTTTTCTAATATAAATACTGTAATCAATTTGTAATATTAATGTTTTGATCTCAGTGGAAGCCTCATAAATCAAAACTGTGTGCAGTCCCTAAATATAAACTTTAAAAAGATGTTATGGGGTAATAAACCACTCAGTACCCATTAGTGTGTTTGTGAAAAAGTAAGTAAGAATTCAGAAGAAGGTCACCATTGAGGTTTTTACTTCACACTGTATTTTAGGCTGTCTTAGCCTCTTCTACCTTCCATGCTTTTAACTAACTACTGTAGATCTGCAACACCATAGTGAATTGGTTCCTGGTACTCTATCACCTTAATCTATATGATCCAATTTTCAGTTTTTGGCTAGTGCTCTCAAACTAAGAAAGCTGAACAAGTTTCTCTGTTTCTGAATTTGGAATGATCACACAAAACAATTAAATTGTTCCTTATAAAGATAATTCAACTTCTAGTCTTGCTAGCATAAGCACTACAATGGGGAGTGAGTTGGTGAGTTAATTTGCTGCACAAAAGAGCATGGTTTCATAAAAAGTGACTACTGTATTCTGCATGATGCTGGTCAGACATACAGAGTGGTGTGGCTTTTTCAGAGAGTGCATATCTGTCTATGATGCAGTTCTTCTTCTTAAGATATGCATATCCTTGGTGATATTGTTCTACATATCTGTTTGTACATTCTACTGTAACAAAGTACAACTACATTCCCCCAGATTACCACAGGGTGTTTTGCACTCTGTATATGACATAACATTAACAACCTTGTTTAATCTGGGATGTATGGGGGCAGGTCCCTGTCATGCCAGCATTGCATACAATTCAGGAACTGAACCTACATGGGGCACCAGTCCATCACAGAGGCTACTTACACATCATACAGTATATACCCCCCAGTCGATCTTACACAGGGCATACTTAGATTTGCTTATAACCCAAAAATGCATGTCTTAGTGATGTGGGAAGAAAGCTGGAGTAATAATGTGATAAAAGTGGACAAAATCATCATTACCAATTTCAGTGTCACTGTGACAGTGCAGGTTAGCTCCACGCTACATGTTCATTCCGGGAGCCTCTTGAACCTGCCATTGTTTGTTCTGTCACCGAGATAAGCCGGGCAAATTATGACACTCACAAAGTAAGGGGTAGGTGCATAAAGTGATTCAGTGCTTTTATTAAAATCCAGCAATCAAAACAAACAGTGTTCAAAGTGCAGTGCTCCATCTGTTATAAACTAATAATCCACAAGATGTTAAAAACAAATAAATAATCCATTAAAATGAAGCTAAAACACTGTGAATGTAGCTTCCTTACAAATCTCCCAGCCCTGGTGCATCTCCAGCCTGGAAAATCCTCCCCTTATCCTTGTCGGACCTTGCAGGAGGTAAGGATGCTAAACCAACAGGCACAGCCCTCCTTCTTCCACAGGACCCAGTCCTTACTGCCCCATAGCACCTAGCAGGGCTTCCAATCTGGACCTCATTCCAAGGCCCGGGTCCATGTGACCATCTGTTGGCCCTACAGGGCTCCCCATCTGAGCCTCCCTGACTCCCGCTGCCTTCCCGGACTTAAACAGAAGCAGTATCCAGGCCACTCCAGATCCTAATTGCTCAGCTGGAGTAACCTTCACCACCCCCAGATCACTGGCTGTACATCTCCCCAAGATCTCTTCTTCCAACTGACTGCCTCCTGTATCACTCATTCTTGCACCAGGTCTCTCGCCTGTTTTCCTGCCTGCTTCTCTCTCCTTCATTTAACCTTGTCTTCCTTCTTGTCTTCCTTTCCCTTTTGTTTCTTCCCTTTTCTACCGTGCCAGTTCCCTTTTTATCTTCCTACGCAGGCGAAGCACCTCAATTGCAAACTGCGGAAAGTCAATGCAGAAATTAAGACAGAACACACTCTCACGTGCAGACATGCTTCATCTCAATCACCACACCAAACTCCTGCAGCCACAAGAGCACGCACACCCATGGAGAGTGAGCCGGCTATTAGTTATTTATTTAAAAACTGAACACTGTGGCTTAGCCATGGACCTGCTATACCTCAGTCACTTTAAAGAATTGATCTAATTTGACATTAAAGGCTTAATAAATGTGTTGGTTTACCCTTGCCCACTTTAATATACAGGTAAAACACTGACACGTGGAGCAATAAGAATCCTGGAACACAATAATAATACCTGGACTCACTCCAGACACTGAAGAACAAAAAAAAAACACTGTAACCCAATTTTGTTTTCCAATCAAATTTTGTTTAACCACTAACCATCAACTTCTGTATGGACATTGTAGTTCCAGTAAGAACAGTACGCTGCTATGCTAACATCAAGCCATGGATTACAAGTGACATCAAGGGCCTTTTGAACCAGAAGAAAAGGGCTTTTAAAGACGGTGATCAGCATGAGCTCAAGAGTGTGCAGAAGGAACTCCGAGTCCAGCTCAGGGCGGCGAAGGAGCAGTACAGGAGAAAGCTGGAGCAGAAGTTGCAGAATAACAGCATGAAGGAAGTGTGGGATGGGATGAAGATCATCACTGGCTGCAGCTCGAAGCGGGGTACCACCATCGAGAGAGACGTGAAGAGAGCAAACCAAATGAACAACTTCTTTAACAGGTTTGACCACCCTAACCCACTCTCACTCTCACCTCGGAGTATTGCACCCTCCACACATCCTTCTGCTGATACCAGCATAGGAAAGACATCTCCACCCATAATTACAACAGCGCAAGTGAGCAGAGAGCTGAGGAGACTTCGTGCCAGCAAAGCAGCGGGTCCAGATGGAGTATTGCCACGACTGCTGAAGGTCTGTGCATCTTGGGAACTGCACGTCTGACATTGTGGTCAGCAACACAGGAGCGCCACAGGGGACTGTACTTTCTCCGGTCCTGTTCAGCCTATATACATCGGACTTCCAATACAACTCGGAGTCTTGCCACATGCAAAAGTTCGCTGATGACACTGCTATCGTGGGCTGTATCAGGAGTGGGCTGGAGGAGGAGTATAGGGACCTAATCAATGACTTTGTTAAATGGTGTGACTCAAACCACCTACACCTGAACACCAGCAAAACCAAGGAGCTGGTGGTGGATTTTAGGAGGCCCAGACCCCTCATGGACCCCGTGATCATCAAAGGTGACTGTGTGCAGATGGTGCAGACCTATAAATATCTGGGAGTGCAGCTGGATGATAAATTAGACTGGACTGCCAATACTGATGCGCTGTGCAAGAAAGGACAGAGCCGGTTATACTACCTTAGAAGGCTGGCGTCCTTCAACATCTGCAATAAGATGCTGCAGATGTTCTATCAGACAGTTGTGGCAGGCGCCCTCTTCTACGCAGTGGTGTGCTGGGGAGGCAGCATTAAGAGGAAAGACGCCTCACGCCTGGACAAACTGGTGAGGAAGGCAAGCTCTATTGTTGGCATGGAGCTAGACAGTTTAACATGTGTGGCAGAGCGAAGGGCGCTCAGCAGGCTCCTATCAATTATGGAGAATCCACTGCATCCACTTAATAGTATCATCTCCAGACAGAAGAGCAGCTTCAGCGACAGACTGCTGTCACTGTCCTGCTCCACTGACAGACTGAGGAGATCGTTCCTCCCCCAAACTATGCGACTCTTTAATTCCACCCGGGGGGGTAAACGTTAACATTTAACATTATACATAGTTATTGTCTGTTTTTCACCTGCATTATTATCATTCTTTAATTTAATATTATTTATTGTATCAGTATGCTGCTGCTGAAGAATGTGAATTTCCCATTGGGATTAATAAAGTATCTATCTATCTATCTATCTATCTATCTATCTATCTATCTATCTATCTATCTATCTATCTATCTATCTATCTATCTATCTATCTATCTATCTATCTATCTATCTATCTATCTATCTATCTATCTATCTATCTATCTATCTAACCACAGTACCTGTCAAAGACAGATAATAGAATAATTTAAAAATATTTGCTATCTCTGGTTCTATGTGTACCTTCAGTGCCTTTCTTCTGTATTTACATGTGTGTGTACATCTCTTCACTAGCGCTCAGTCTCTCAAGCGCTCAATCTTTCTCGCATCTCAAAGAACTCACTCTTGTAATTTAGAAATTTTAAAATAAGAAGCCATGGATGTACTGAGGTATCACATCTGGCATAAATATTGTGACATCTATCTCTGGATAAAAGTCATTTAAGCCTGGAAAGATAGTTGCCCTAATTTTTTCAGTGTGTCAGCACCATCTAAACCTACTTCCAGACCTGAAATGTAAAGGTTTGAACAGCAACTTCAGAGTCAGTGAGCTTAGCCATGAGAGGAGTCACCTCAACTTGGAGGCTTTCGAGTTTCTGCTAATGATGACTTATGACCATTTTTGTCACAGCAAACTCTCTTACAAACATCTTTTGCCCTTCCTTAACTGGCAATATTTCTACCCACAACTCTAAAAACTATGTTGCACAGTTACATGTATTTTCGAGACTTGATGTAAAACCAAAATGTTTCATGTCCTCAGAGAAGCTAATCATGCTAACACTGGTAACTCTTTCATAGACAGATGCATCCTTCTCTCAGGGAGATTTTTTTATTGGACTGTGGAGATCAGACTGGAATCTTCCTGAAGGACCAATATCAGGAACGTCTGAGTCCAAGTAAGTGTCACAGTTATTATTTTAATTTGATTTCAAAGAAGTGTGTTTTTGTCGAGTGAAGATACAGGGTGAACTCAGAATGAAGCCATCATCCTCAAGCATCACGCAATTCTCGCTGTATCCCAACTTAAATACTCTGATTTAGATATAAACCTTATGTTAGGTATGGCAATTTTGATTCCCTTCTCTTACAGACTCAATAATCCTGTATATTTAAATGAAATACAGTAATGTCACACAGTTTTAATGAAAATTTAGACCTTGCTTATTTTCTATGAAAGAAGGAATCATTGGGTTCATTTTGTGTTCTGTTGTTCACCACTGTAAGAACATGTTTTTTTTTTTAAATTTTGAGACAAATCTCATTTTCTCTTCCTCCATTAAGATACTTTGTCTTTTACTAAAGCTAATCCTGGGCTAAAATTTCTTCCTATGTATGGAAGTTTCAATTTTCAATAGTTTGTTTCCAAGTCTCCAGTTATTACTCATTAATTAGTATTGATTTTTCTTCTTGACACAGGACAAGGTAGATTATTTCAACAAAAGGGATTAGTAGACAGAACGTGACCCTTAGTCATGATGAAAATCAATACCAGGAGATCAGAAGCTCAAAAATAAATCCAAAATGCTAGAGAGATTTGTAGTCAAAACAGATCTTAAAGCCACTGACATCCTGTGTTACTTTCTAGCATGAACAGACAAGTTCTCAATTAAGTCATGTTTCAAAATGGTAGTGTGATGGCATCATCATAACAATAGAAATCTACAAATATTATTGTCAAGACCTGGCTTATATGTTTAATTATTTTCAACTGTTCTTTGGTCTCTAACAATTCTGTAAATATAGTTTTCATGGTTTCATTATTTTCATCTTTTGCTTCCTTGTGTTTTTGATGGTTGATAAAAAATGATTCACGTTTTCCTGCAGTGCTATCTAATTTTCCTTTGCATGCTGCCATATTGTTAAGTTGTGAGGCCATATTGCTGGGAGGTGGTTCATGGAGGTTGCATGTCTTGCCATCACTAGCACAACAGTTTAAAAAGCTGGCACCAAACTTACCCAATTATCCAAGACTGGGATTGAATTTACTGGTTATGACAGTTTTTTCTGCCCTCAAATTACATGTACCCATTTTGGCTTATGACTTACCACTCTGTTCTCTGACCATGATTCTAACTACAAGTCTTGAGCTTTGTTGCTTAATTATTGTCATTCTGCTTGGTGTAAATTTTGACTTCTCTGTGCCATCTTCAGATTCCCTTTTTTTTCTGAAAAGTGATATCACCTTGTCCGAGAAGTACAATTATAAAAACAAGTTTTGATTCAGAAAAAAATGCATGGAAATCAAAGAGTATATCAAAGCAATTGAAATTAATGACAGGAACTGTAGTAGAAAACTGCAGTTCCTCAATGAAAAATCTCACACACAGATGTGAAAAAGTGTTCAAAATTCACAGATTTTATTTTATTTCATGCCCTTGTTAAAATGTAATACACTTAAATGCTATTTTTTCTTAATCACAGATGCCAATTAACAATGAATTTTAGATGACAAGTTAATCAGCAACTAACCAGCTCCCTTGGTCTGTTTAAGTGAAATATTTATAAAGGAATAAGAGTGAAAAAGTACAGGGCCAATCAGTTCCTGTCCAATTAGAACATTAGAACAATCTAATCTAGAAAATCAAGAGAACAGGCCATTCCGCCCAACAAAGCTTGCCAGTCCTATACACTTAATTCTTCCTAAATAACATGAAGAGTAGTTTTGAAAACCCCTAAAGTCCTAATGTCTACCACACTACATGGTAGCTTGTTCCATGTGTCTATGGTTCTCTGTGTAAAGAAAAACCTCCTGTTGTTTGTGTGAAATTTACCCTTAATGAGTATCCAACTGTTTCCCCGTGCTCTTGATGAACTCATTTTAAAATAACAGTCTCAATTCACTCTACTGATTCCTTCATAATTGTAAACACTTCAATCATGTCCCCTCTTAATCTTCTTTTGCTTAAACTGAAAAGGCTCAGCTCTTTTAATCTTTCTCCATAATTCATTCGTTGTAGCCCTGGAATCAGCCTCGTTGCTCTTCTCTGGACTTTTTCTAGCATTGCTATATCCTTTTTGTTGCCTGAAGACTAAAACTGAACACAGTAGTCCAGATGAGGCCTCACCAGTGTGTTACAAAACTTGAGCATAACCCCCTTGGACTTATACTCCACACATCTTGCTATTCTGTTAGCCTTCTTAATGGCTTCTGAACACTGTCTGCTGCTATGTCTTTTTCTCATTTTTTTTTTGTAATCAGTTTTTTACTGATGTCAAAAACAAATAGCAAGGCAACACATAGGAAAAAAATGACATTTTTATATAGAGAGTTTGAAGAAAACACCTCACTGGCACCCACTCACAACTTACTCCACCCTGGAACTGGTCTGCTGTCAGCCATGACTTGGTCAGGGTGATAGTGTTTTCCCATTTACTAATAGTATGTGCAGGCACCCCATTAATTTGTGCGGCTGACAATCTAATAAAGCAAGGTTGTAAAAAAAGAACTTCCAGACCGAGACTGTTATGTTCTATTGGTAGCCTGGAGACCAAAACTGCACACAGTACTCTTGTAACAAGTGTGTTATAAAGCCTGAGCATAACTTCCTTTAACCTGTACTCTAGACATCATGCTATATAACCTAACATTTCGTTAGCCTTCTTCTGATCACTGTCTGTCTGGAAGTAGATAGTGTCCAATCCACTACGACTTTCGATTTTCAGACCTCCCACTGTGTACTCAAAACCTAACATCTTAATTCCTACATCTATTACTTTACATTTACTTACATTAAACTTCATCTGCCACAAGTCTGCTCAAGCCTGGATGCTGTCCAAATCTCTTTTTTAATGACTCATCGGATTCTAGATTATCTGCCAATCTACCTATTTTGGTATCATCTGCAAAACTTAACCAGCTTGTTACTTATATTCTTATCCAAACCATTTATATAAATTAAAAATAGCAGCGGACCAAACACTGACTCCTGTGGAACACCACTGTTAACATCAACCAATTCTGATAAGGCACCATAACCCTCTGTTTCCTAGGGTTTTACACCCATCTACAAACATCACCCTGAACTCCCACTTCTTTTAGTTTGATGCTCAACCTCTCATTCTGTACCTTATCAAATGCTTTCTGAAACAATTAGAAGAATATAATTTTACTTTATTTATCAATAGCATGAATTGACTTCAAATTAAGAAACTGGTTTGAGTTAATATATGCCCCCATTGCAATGCTTGCCAGAGAGTCCCTGATGATTGAGTGACCTACACAGCTTAATCAAGAAACAATGTGGAACTGCCATGTGAGCTTATCAAGAGCAAGTTTAAGGGTAGGGATAAGGTGCAATGCCACAAGGATGTTTGGGGTATTTGTTTGTATATAACATAATATTATCTGACTTGCTAAATCTAATTTAAACTAACAGGGAACCATGCTAACTGCATTGTGGGCATGGCAGTAAACAGCCAAGAACAAGGCATCAGTCATTTGCAGTGCCCACTCATGCACACATCCACACTCACACTCAAGTCAACCTAGAATCACCAGCTAACGTAACCTGCATGTGTTTAAGGGTGTATGTGGAAAACCAAAGAACGTGGAGGGAAACACCCAATGCTTTAGTTGCCTCACATTTTTATGCAATCGTTTTGTTCACCCCACTGAATTAAAGCTGAAAGTCTGCACTTCAACTGCATCTGAGTTGTTTCATTTAAAATTCATTGTGGTAATGTACAGTGCATCCGGAAAGTATTCACAGCGCATCACTTTTTCCACATTTTGTTATGTTACAGCCTTATTCCAAAATGGATTAAATTAATTTTTTTCCTCAGAATTCTACACACAACACCCCATAATGACAATGTGAAAAAAATTTACTTGAGGTTTTTGGAGATTTATTAAAAATAAAAAAACTGAGAAATCACAAGTACATAAGTATTCACAGCCTTTGCTCAATTCTTTGTCGATGCACCTTTGTCAGCAATTACAGCCTCAAGTCTTGTTGAATATGATGCCACAAGCTTGGCACACCTATCCTTGGCCAGTTTCGCCCATTCCTCTTTGCAGCACCTCTCAAGCTCCATCAGGTTGGATGGGAAGTGTCGGTGCACAGCCATTTTAAGATCTCTCCAGAGATGTTCAATCGGATTCAAGTCTGGGCTCTGGCTGGGACACTCAAGGACATTCACAGAGTTGTCCTGAAGCCACTCCTTTGATATCTTGGCTGTGTGCTTAGGGTCGTTGTCCTGCTGAAAGATGAACCGTCGCCCCAGTCTGAGGTCAAGAGCGCTCTGGAGCAGGTTTTCATCCAAGATGTCTCTGTACATTGCTGCAGTCATCTTTCCCTTTATCCTGACTAGTCTCCCAGTTCCTGCCGCTGAAAAACATCCCCACAGCATGATGCTGCCACCACCATGCTTCACTGTAGGGATGGTGCCTGGTTTCCTCCAAACGTGACGCCTGGCATTCACACCAAAGAGTTCAATCTTTGTCTCATCAGACCAGAGAATTTTCTTTCTCATGGTCTGAGAGTCCTTCAGGTGCCTTTTGGCAAACTCCAGGCGGGCTGCCATGTGCCTTTTACTAAGGAGTGGCTTCCGTCTGGCCACTCTGCCATACAGGCCTGATTGGTGGATTGCTGCAGAGATGGTTGTCCTTCTGGAAGGTTCTCCTCTCTCCACAGAGGACCTCTGGAGCTCTGACAGAGTGACCATCGGGTTCTTGGTCACCTCCCTGACTAAGGCCCTTCTCCCCCGATCGCTCAGTTTAGATGGCTGGCCAGCTCTAGGAAGAGTCCTGGTGGTTTTGAATTTCTTCCACTTACGGATGATGGAGGCCACTGTTGTCATTGGGACCTTCAAAGCAGCAGAAATTTTTCTGTAACCTTCCCCAGATATGTACCTCGAGACAATCCTGTCTCGGAGGTCTACAGACAATTCCTTTGACTTCATGCTTGGTTTGTGCTCTGACATGAACTGTCAACTGTGGGACCTTATATAGACAGGTGTGTGCCTTTCCAAATCACGTCCAATCAGCTGAATTTACCATAGGTGGACACCAGTTAAGCTGCAGAAACATCTCAAGGATGATCAGGGGAAACAGGATGCACCTGCGCTCAATTTTGAGTTTCATGGCAAAGGCTGTGAATACTTATGTACATGTGCTTTCTCAATTTTTTTATTTTTAATAAATTTGCAAAAATCTCAAGTAAACTTTTTTCACGTTGTCATTATGGGGTGTTGTGTGTAGAATTCTGAGGAAAAAAATGAATTTAATCCATTTTGGAATAAGGCTGTAACATAACAAAATGTGAAAAAAGTTATGCGGTGTGAATACTTTCCGGATACACTGTACAGAACCAAAATTAGAAAACAATTGTCTCTGTCCAAATATTTATGGACCTAACTGTATCTGGAGAAAAACCCACATATACATGAAGAGGGCATGCAAGCCACACACAGATGACAACCAGGCTCAGGATTTGAACCAAGGACATGGACTGTTAGGCAGCAGCACTACCATGTCACGCTGGTTATACACAAAGTATAAATCCTAAATTCTGATGTGTTCCACCTTTCACAATGACATTTCTCTCACTTTTCTCCTCTGTAAAACAACTTGTCAGTCCCCTAACATCATACTGTACACTAACCTTTTATTTCTTATAAGTTGGACCCTTCATGTGTTAATTTCATAAGCTAGGGATGTAATTTTGTTTATTGTAATATTTTTTTTTCTTAATTTGAAGAATTGCCACTTGCACAGAAAAGAAAAGCTCTAATTCACTGAATAAGCTGTGGTTTGAACAAATAATCAACACTTAATCAAATGAAGTAATGTTGTAAAATCTTAGGATATATTTTGCAATGAGTGAAACAGGCAGGTTTTGAATCAGATTCGGTTTTGCAAAACTGAAACTAAAATTCATTTTGCCTAAGAGTTGTAAGGGGTTTAAAAGTTGTTTTTTTAAATTTTTTTTAATTCCATGTTTACCTGTGTTCTTTTCTGCAGCTGCATAATGCAAGTAATCCTAATAGCATCAATTGTATTTATGCCTCACGTTCACATCACAACATGTTGCATATTTTCAACATAAAGACACACTAAAATGCACCATTGTGCACATTACCTGACCTTAGAACATGGCAAGTCACTGTTGCCAAATGCCACCTCCCCACCTTCTCCTAGCAACTACCTTATTCAGCTTGAGGATATGAGCATCTTTTTGTTATTTTTTTTTTAACTAGAGATCTTTCATTCCAGTGAGGAACAACACACCTCTTTCTTCAGTGCTTCCATTGGGATCTATCATTAGAAAACATAATGTTAATTTTCACTTATATGCAAATGACACCGAATTATAACTTTCTTTCAGAACATATGATATTTCTCCTTTGTTGTCATTAATTAGTTTTCTTAGTGAGTTAATGGAGAGAATGGATGAAGACTGCTTGTCCCTGAATACAGAAATATTAGAAATTTTATTTACTTGGGGGAATGAAAGTGACTGGAACAACATTCTGTCACTTTTTAACTCAGTTAGAATCACCATTAGTTTTACTGAATCAGCATGCAAATTAGGTGTTATCTTTGACACTGGCATGTCATTTAAAACACTCATTACAAAACTATCCAAAACATGTTTTTACCATCTTACAAATTTTGGTAAACAAAGATGTCTCTCTAAAAAAAAAATCCTGGAAAGCAAGAGCAAGGCTACAATACATGATCTTCTCAGAAGTTCTCAGAAAACATTTAAAAGACCCGCGAGACAAAAGAGACTTGCCACGGTGCATCTCACGGGGACCATAAACATGAGACTTGGTGCCAAGAGATTGTCCCAGGGCCGTCTCGCGGGGACGTGGAACATGAGATTCTTGCAAGACACGCCCTACTTACAAAAGATATTATATAAGAGCACACCCATCAAAAAAAACCCAGTCGTGTAAAAGCACGTAGTACACACAGATCATGTGCTCTCAGCACATATAAAGCGTATAAGGACAATACGGAGGATAGAGACCCAAAAGCGCTGGAGAGAAAGAAAGGCAGATAAGAGATTATGAAAGCAGTGGAATTCGAAAGGCTCAAACAAACGATGGTGCGTTACACATGCAGAGAAAGGTACAGAATATGAAAGCAGTAAAATTCGAAAGAATTGTAGCATCCCAGCCAGGTTGAGGGCTTTTTGGTTTTAAGTGACTGTTAGGTCCAATTGAGGCAGGGCGGAGTACAGCATGGAAGACTGATAGCGGGATATTGATTGATGCGGTAAGGGGGGGCGTTGGAGAGGGTGCTAGAAAGTTGTGTTTGGGGTTAGGAAGTTGGCGATTGTTCAAGTCAAACTTTTGTGACACTTTATCATGTTAGTCACTACAGTATCAAAGAAAAGATAGAAAAGATTGCATTACCGCAAACAAAAGGTGATTAATCATCAGAACCAGGTGTAATTGAAAAAATAGCAGTACAAATTGAGGTCAGAAAAAAAGAGTAGACAACAAAGTCTTTTCGCATTTGCATCATTCAATGCACAAAATGTGGATTTACACAATAATGGACCATACACTATGAGAATCTTTGGTCCCGGAACAGTTTAAGCAAAGACAAGTTAAATTTCAAAGAATACACAATTCGGTCGGGTGTATATTGATGATCACGGAGAAGCGATGCAAATTTTAACAGGCAAAAAGAAAGGTAATGTACATATTCCGCGAATAACATTACACACCAAAGGAGATCGTGATATGCCATTCGTATTAAAATGTTTACAGTTTACCGTGAGAATAGCTTTTGCTATGACAATCAAAAAATCACAGGGACAAACATTGGAAAAACTCGGAAACAGAAATAATATTCACTCACGGGCAGTTATACGTTGCGTTGTCACAATGAGTCTCCAAAAAATATTGTTTTTAATGAAGCTTTAAAGTAAAAGTGCAAATAATGAAATTGAAACAATTCCAAAGAAAAAAAAAATTTTAAGTTGTATATCTGATTAACCAAACACAGGGGTTGGTGAGCGAAGCGAGCAGGGGGCAAAGCCCCCTAGTTTTCTAAATATGCGGGATACTGAGAAACGATTTCATACATTTATTTCTAGTTGTATTGACTTAATCATTCACTGGCTTGTTAAAACCATTCTTTATATAGCTTTCCATTCATTCAAAATGCTGCATGGAAGAATTATTATAAAAACTAGAAAGTACAAACACATAACTCCAGTTCTCAAGTCCTTACACTGGCTCCCAGTTAAGTTTAGGGATGATTTCAAAATCCTCCTTTTACCATAAAAAGCCTTAAATGACCAAGGCCTTGCGTACTTATCTGAACTTACAATTATTTACAAAACAGAGTACACATTAAGATCTCAGAATGTTCATCTGCTTAAAATTTCAAGGATTAATAAAATAACAGTGGGAGTTTGAGCTGTTAGTTGCAGGGCCCAGAAGCTGTGGAATGATCTGCCAGCTAATATGAGAGGTGCCCAATAAATCTCAGCTTTTAAATCCCAGCTGAAGACTCACTACTTCAGTTTAGCATACCCTGAGTAGAGTTGCAGATTAGCTGTGCACTGCAATCCTTATTTGTTAGTCATTTGCACAAAAATAAAAGTAATACAATATTTAGTAATTATTAACCCGACATGGTGGCACAGTGGTAGACCTGCTGCCTTGCTGTAAGGAGATCAAGGGTACCCTGATCCCAGCACAGAGTTTGCATGTTTTCCTAATGTCCAATCCAAAGACATGCAGGTTAACTGTGGTGGCAATTGCTAAATTTACTGATGTGTGCATGTGTGTGTGAGTGTGTTCCTCTCTGATGAACAGGTGCTATATCTGGGGAATTGTTCCTGTCTTCTGCCCTGTACGTGCTGGGATAGGCCTCAGCCCCTCACGACCCTGGGATCAAAAAATATTAAGGTATTCTGTTTCTTTTGATGGTATCTTGATGTAGCACGTGGTGACATTGCTTTACAGCTTATGTAAAAGTGATCTTAGATAAAGCAGCATTGGAGTCATGAGACGATTCTCTCATCAGATTGCATGGGGGTTGTTTAGTTTGCCGTAGTCTCCAGGACCCTGACAGGTCTGAGTTTGTCTTTGAGGTTCCCTTTTAAACAATTTTCATCTCTTCTGTTCCCATAGTTCAACAATTAACTAATGGACAGGTGTTGTTGATTTCCATTTATATTAATCTGTTTCCACTTTGTTTTTGTGTGTTTTAACACATCTATGTCTTTATCTCTACTAATTCTGTATTGCGTGGTTAGTATAATGTATTCTTGCATTTTACCTGAGAATGTGTTCTCAGCACTCTGTGTCTGCTCTCAGTGAAGAGTGTTATACAAAAATAAATTGTTTTGTATTATGTGTATGGTACGGATATGGATGAAAGCAAAATGCAACTTATTGTCAGAGGTTATGTTTTTTTTTTTTGCAAGGCGAAACACTGAGTTTCACTGCAAATTTAATTTCACACTTTACTACTTATATTGTTAACAGAGTCTATTGTATCAGAACTTGGTTTAATTGAGCACGGGAAATATCTGAAAAAAGGAATATTTAAGTACAGTGATTAAGTACTCATTATCACTGGAATTACAATAACGTACTGGATAGGTCTTCTTTAGATAACTTTAAAATGGTCATAATTTTTTTTATAAATGAAAATTAGTTTTTTTCTTATACTAAGAATCTATCAGAGGAAATAACATCAAGTCAGTAAGCAACAGAGAACATAATGTATATGAACAAGGAGATAATTAGTGATTTTGCCATTTTAGAAATGTTTTATACTTTTATTTCAAGCAATATGTACATTCAGTACAATCTGTTTAATAGCACAATAAAAGCAGCAGGACAGCTTAAAAAATAAAAACAAAACGTTATTAGAGGCACAGTATTTGTGAGAAAAAACGTCTTTTCATGCCATTTCATGAAGAAGAAAGAAATGTGCTGCTTTTCTAAATAAAAGAAAGGTGCATATCCTCTGGTACGTCGTATTTGGATTTATGATCTTCAAAAAGCTGGCAGAGTTCTTCAATGTACTTCTGATGTAAAGCGTTCACTTCCTCTCCAGTTGGTTTGTCGTTCTGGATCACTTTAATGGGTTTCCCAACTAAGACAAAGAAGGAAAACTGTTAAATGCTTCATACTGTATCTTACATGGACATTAAAACAGCAATTCTTACAAGGCATGGCAAACCCTGATGTTTCCAGTTACAGCTAGATAAAAGGTGTTTTCCTAGTAAAGGTGCTAGGGGGAATTTAAAGGGAGGCGCTGTACATGGACCCTGACCTCTCTTTTTAGCAGTTTAATGTTGTTTTAAGGGAGATGAGAGAAATCTGCTGACACTGATGTTAGGATCTATATAGTAAACTAAAACACTGATAAAAAGAAAAGCCCTTATTAAGAAGAATGTTCTGCTTCGCCATTGAAGTCTGAGCTGCCTTTTTTTACAAGCTAATTTAGAATAAATGGTATTTTGAAAATTCCATAAATTTATTGTAAAAATCATGATTTAGCAGAGTGTAAATTTCTTGCAAATAGATGGAGCCCCACATTTTATACTTCTGAACGGAGGCAGAAAGCTTTAAGCAAATCTTGCTGGGGTGGGGAGGGGGGTAATGTTAAGATAATACTTATTATATCTAAAGGTAATGTGTAAAAATGTAAAAATAATCATAGTAAATAGTGTTTTTGTATTTTAAAACAAATTATATTAGTTTAGATACATGTTATTAATCCCATGGAGAAATTCAGCTGTATACAGCAGTGGAAACATTAAAATCAAGAATACAGACTCAGAGGACAAATAATACAGCCAATCAATCAAGTGATAAATAAAAAATAAATAAATGCATATCGTGAAGATATTTTAAAATGAACTTAATGAGTACATCGGAAAGTCGGAAAGAAACATTTAATTGCCTGACAGCAGTGGGCAGAAAACACACCCAAAGGCGTTTCTTAGCACACCATGGTAGAATGAAGATTTTTCATCCACTTTTCTGCAACAGCTTGCAATGTGTCCAGGGTTAGTCTAGTGATGGAGCAGGTGTTCCTGATAAGTTTACTCACTCATTGTGCTTCATTTGAGTTCAGGCTGCTTCCCCAGAAGCAACAACCATCAAAAGACCTGAGACTCCTTAGCAAGTACAGTCTGTTCTGGCCCTTCTTGTACAGAGTCATTGTGTTGCCAGACCAGTCCAGTTTGTTACTTATTTGAGCCCCCAGGTACTTGTAACTCTGCATCACTTCCACCTCTTTCCCCTGGGTGGTGACTGTTCTCAGAGGTTCTTTGGCATGCCAGTAGTCCACCACCAGCTCTTTTATCTTGGCTGATGTTGCATTGCAGGTTGTTGTCCTTGCACCACAAAACAAAGTCCTCCACAACCTTCCTGTACTCTGACTCATCTCCATTATTAATGCAGCCTATGATGGATGAGTCATCTGTAAATTTCTGTGGATGACAAGCACTGGCATCCATATTACTAAACGAGAATGGTAAACCGGATATGGACGCAGGGACATGGGCCGTGGATGCAAAAGAGGTAGTGTGCAGGCGCCACACAAAGCCCCCCTCCAAGCAACGGAAAATAAGAAATGAGGCGCCGCGCCCATAGCACACAAAAAAAAGGAGTCAGACGCAGGCGCCACACAAACCCATGGCACACAGCGCCACACGAAGCCCATAGCACACGAAACGGGACACACACAAAAAAGAGGATTCAGACCCACAACACACAAAGCCCCCCCTCCACTAACAGAAATAAGAAATGAGGCAACACACCCCTAGCACACCAAAAACAAAGGAGTCAGACGCAACGGGACACACACAAAAAAGAGGATTCAGACCCACGACACACAAAGCCCCCCTCCACTAACAGAAATAAGAAATGAGGCAACGCGCCCCTAGCACACCAAAAACAAAGGAGTCAGACGCAAGAGCCACATAGCACACGAAACGGTACGCACACAAAAAAGAGGATTCAGACCCACGACACACAAAGCCCCCCTCCACTAACAGAAATAAAAAAATGAGGAAACGCGCCCCTAGCACACAAAAAAAAAGAAGTTAGATGCGAGCGCCACACAAAGCCCATTGCACACGAAACGGGACAGACTACGGACATAGCACACGAAACGGGACGTACACAAAAAGGAGGATTCAGACCCACGACACACAAAGCCCCCCTCCACTAACAGAAATAAATAATGAGGCAACGCGCCCTTAGCACACAAAAACAAGGAGTCACACGCAAGCGCCACACAAAGCCCATAGCACACGAAACGGGACAGACTACGGATTTCACACACTAACATAAATAAGAAACGAGACACAAAGCACCCCTCCACTAACAGAAATAAGAAATGAGGCAACGCGCCCATATCACACAAAAAAGAGGAGTCAGACACACACCCCAAAGTGAAACAGGACAGACTACGGACTCCACACACGGTCACCCATCGAGCCCGATATTGAGGCTCAAAAACGGAAGAGCAACCAAAAACGAACACTTGAGATCATACAAAAAGCCCACACATACGGACAACACAACATATTTGAATCAGATTATCCCCGCCTAACAGTAAAACGGGACAGTCTAAGGAGTCCACAAAACTTCACAAATCAAGCCCGACATAGTACTGATAAAGAGGACTCACACCCCCACACCACAGTTAAACGGGACAGACTACGGAGTCCTCAAAGGGTCACACATCAAACCCAACATATTACAGAAACAGATTTGTGTTTCGGACAACGGCAGATACTACGATAGAAGCATTGCCTACAACTCGCATCTGAAATCAACTTACAGACTATACAGCACATTCTATGCACTTCTAAAAAGACGCACGCCGACAAACGACGTCATACATAAACAACATGAGACTGGACTACAATACATATACAGGCGCGGACACCTGATGGGTAATAATACGAAGAAACGAACAGTCCGTATTAAACATACGTCATCTAAACACGTTCAAACTATACAGCATAGGTGAATCTCATTTCAATGATGCACTATTAACCGTACAACCACAGAAAAGGCTCCATATTAACAGTGAGTGCGATCCTCCTTATTACTTATCCATATTACTAACGATAAAGAACAAACAAGTCATGAATTCACGATCACGGGTACAAAATGATACGGCTCGAGTAACGGGACCACAAACACGAACCAGCATGAAAACAAACAATACATGTCGGCGCCTACAACGCGCTTCTGAAACCGCGGAAGAAAAAATGTCATTGCATTACTTCCTGGAGAGGCACAGCTCTTTCTAAGCTCTGACAAAGTTGACTCTGATGATGACAATGACCATCTTAATTTCCCCTTGCAATATTTGAACACTATTAACCCAGCCAGATTACCACAACACAATCTTAACCTTAATATCGGAACAATAATCATGCTATTAAGAAACCTTAACACTAAACAAGGTTTATGCAATGGTACACGTTTAGTCGTCAACACCATGACACACAATATTATTGAAGCAAAAGTTCTTACAGGATCACATGCTAACAGTACTGTTCTGATTCCTAGAATTGACCTTACAAGTTCTGACCTAGAATTACCTTTTACACTTAAACGGCGACAGTTCCCCATTAAACATGCATTTGCCATGACCATCAACAAATCACAAGGACAAACCATGTATAAGGTTGGCATCTACCTCTCTGAGCCCGTTTTTGGACATGGACAACTTTATGTGGCCTTCTCACGAGTTTGACGTTCATCTGACGTTATAGTTAAGGTTATAAATGATCCATGCCAACGAAAACTCATTCAAGGACAAGACACCATCTTTACTACTAATGCTGTGTACAAGGAAATTTTCCAATAAATCTTTACACTGTGCCATGCAGTTTATTCTTTGCTTCCTATATACGTCATCTACACCTTCACACTATGCTATATCTCATACATACATCACGCTATTTGTAATTACCCAACACCAGGGGTTGGCGAGCGAAGCGAGCAGGGGGCGGAGCCCCCTAGTTGGGCTAGAAGTCGGTTGTGTACATGGTAAACTGGAAGGGAGACCGGACAGTTTCCTGAGGTACTCCAATATTACACACAACCAGATACAGACAAGACAAAATGGTATGTTTTAGCATCATCAGCTGGGTCTAGCCCAGTATGCTGTGAGGGCAGTGGGACAACCATGATTTGCCTGAGTATAGCGACTGATTCATCCCTTCTACACTACAGCCAATATGAGGGTTCTTCTACTTGTTCTGTCACCTGTTGGATCACAGACTTTCTTTCTTTACTAGTTACCCCCAGATCTTCTAACATTCTTCAGAGTGACTGGGCTAGAAAACTACGTCATCCTACCTCAATTAGAAGTGACCAGGCTTTCCTGATACTTTGCTTTTTCTCTAAAAAGCAGCTTACAAAATGCAAACAATAATGTTTTCAACGCTAAATGAATAAGGCGACAGACATTTTGGTGTAATTATTATCTCAGACAAGTCTGTGTTTGTGTTTGGCTGCTGCAAAAGAATGAACCACCAATTATGGAAAATAGACTGATAAATATGATATATTCACCTTTTTTAGGCATAGATAGATAGATAGATAGATAGATAGATAGATAGATAGATAGATAGATAGATAGATAGATAGATAGATAGATAGATAGACTTAATCCCAAGGGGAAATTCACAAATGTGGAGCATATTCACTTTTCTGATTTAAGTCAATAAAAAGCCACAAAAACATCATCTTTTACATATGCAGGTTTGCCTAGAATAATAAAAAAAGATTTAAAATTACAATGTTTTGCTTGTATAAAAGCTTCCAAATTCCACTTTTTCAGCTGATGTCACTATTACTCTGTATGAGCAATAACCACAGAGTACATATTACATGTACTGTGAAAATACCACTGACTGTCCAAATACCATTTATTCTAAATTAGCTCAGTACATACTACATGTACTGTGCAAACACAAAGAGGCTCAAAGGTCAAGGGCTAACCTGAACACATTAGTGCATTGTGGGAGCCTCTGAAATTTAAAAAAAAAAATGCATTTTTTTTCTCATGCGTCAAATTTGCAAAAACACATATGATTATATAAAAAAAACTGTCAAAATTTAAATCTTTGAACATGCTTGTCTAACATCCATAAGGAGATACTGTCATGGAAAGATTTTAGGTCTTAGATTAAAAAAGGAGGTAAAGTTGACAGATAAGATTGTGAGCAACTCTTCTCTTCTTGCTGTTTGCTTTTGGAGAAGTGCCATGCACTTAATTTTCACTGTTAAAGTTGCTTTATGGCTGGAAATCCCAAAAAAATTTTGGATGTTGCAACAGAGATTTGGAAAGAGTAGCATTGCTCATTGAGAAGAATGGGTCACTTGATTTGGACATCATTTGCGTGATAAACTCATGAAAGAACAGAGATATTACATTATCTTTTTTATGCACATAGACACTGTGAGAAACAGACTCAAACTGTATAAGAGAAAAAAAATCTTGAATGTAATAGACTTAGATGTACGTACACAGCTGATAGAATAGTTAATTTTTTAAATATCCTTTGTCACACATGCACGTCGGAGGATCTCTCAAGGTATGCAATAACCCACCTGGACAAGAGGGGGAGCTACCACTAGCATTGTCTCCTCCTCTCTCTGCTGCACCACAAAACTTCCCAGTGAGGGCACCTCCTACCACTCCTTCCAGTACCCCATCCATAAGAACTCAGGCTTCCCAAAAGGAGGCTTCATTTTGGCAAAAGTGACCTGTCGGATGGAGATCCCTAGCAAACTGACCCTAATTCTCAGCTTGAAGCCGAGCTTTACTTTTTATAATTTTCAGCCCAGAGACAAGGGTAAAACACCTGAGAAGCATTTCTTTTGTTTAGTTTTTGCTGCTTATTAAACAAATGACCTGGATGGCACCCCAAATTTTCTTCCGGCAGCCTGTCATTCTTACACCCAGCTACACCTTGTTATTCTGAACAACCACTCATACTCCTTCTAGTTATAAATGCAACCCCTATAAAATCTTCAAGGCAAAATAGATAAAATCTTTTTATAAAGTAGAAGAAAAAAAACACTCTCATTGTAGAAGGAAACAAGAGTTCTTGGTCCTGTTCAATTATTTTAGTGCTAAACACTAAAATTGGTTTTTACTTTGAAAGTTAAGCTCTCAATCTGATGTCTACAGATCAGTATAGGAAAAATCCTGACAGGTACCACTGACTAAAAAGGAAACATAAAAGATAGCACTCAGCCATTGCCAGTATTGAATTCTTTAATTTGAATTTAATTGGGACCCTGTAACTTTTCAGTTATTGGTGGTTTGACTGCTCAAGTCTCATAATCAGTATGCTATTGTTTACCATTTATGATCACATATAAGTCGGGTCTTGAAACCCGAAAAATCAACCATAAAATCAGACCCAGACTTATAAGCCCGTTCAAAAATGCGACAAAATTTTTTATTTTTTTTGGTTTTTACATCTTCTTGCTTCCTCCAATCTCACATCAGTTTCTCAGATGCATCAAATTTTCTTGCAGCAATGCAGTTACCAATTTCATTTGCTACTTCAACGATGTTTAATTTAAAACCAGCTTCATATTTTCTTCTGATCAAATGCTCCATTGTAGATAAGGGATGCTCTTACAATAAAGGTATATGAGGGTGTGAGATACAAAAAACACAAATCAGTGCAAATGTTGGTTCAGAATAGTTCGGGTATTACCATGTGGTCACATAGGCACGAGAGAGAGAGAGGTTAGGAGCACGCGCTGATACAGCGCATTGCTACACCCACATAGAAAAAAAGGCAGTGTGCTCCGTGATTACCCTCTCAGGAGGGCATTAGCATAGCATAATCCCTTGTACCAATAGTGTGAGTGTTCCACATTCGACTTATACAACTGACATTATAAAATACCAGAAATTAAACTGTAAAATCAGGTCCCGACTTATCCGCGGGAGAACTTATCCACGAGTATACAGGTATACGGTTTTTGGAAAACATTTTTATGTACTTGACAATTTTGAAGATTCAGTCAGAGGTCATTCTTTATACTGTTATATTAGAGAAGCTCCGCAAAACTCAAGACAAACTTCATTCAAAAACTAGGATTCAAATCTATGAGAAGGCATCTTAATATAAAATAGGCCTGGCTCTGAAAATCAAGAAGCAGACTTGTGGTCTACACATCCTCACAAACAATGCCAAGCTTAGAAATATGACGTGAGAAACCATAATAACAAAATCCCTAGCCTAAATAACAAAACAAAGTAATTAAATATACATTAAAGGATTTATTGTAAAACATTATTCCAAAACAATTCAAAATGTGCAAACAAGAACAAAAGGAGAAGATAATGTTTGCTTCAAGGCTAAGCTAAAAACAACAAACTCAAGTCCACAATCCAAACACAGAATCCAAAGTCCAATGCAGAGTTCATAAACCAGAAGGTCAAAGAATTACTTGCAAACTAACAATTAAGTCAACATACAAAAATTTAAAAAGTAAAAAAAGATCTGAACACACATTAGCAAAAGCAAATGTATCAACACTGAACTGAGGACTTGTCAGTGTTTACATAGGCAGATGGTGGTCTCCAGAGCTGCAACATCAGAGCCCAGTCCCCCTTGGATTCAACATATTGTGGTGGATTGCCAGCATTTTACTCCGGCCCTCACCCCCAGGCCGCCAGGAGGAGCTCTCCTGACATCATGATCGTGCCCCGAGTTCCAGCAGGGCCTCATGGACTATGTAGTGTTTATACACAGCCCTGCTGGATACCTTGGGGGCCACCGGGAGTCGCTGTAGGGGGGCTAGCGGGCTCTTATGTGCCCTATAACCCGGGAGTGCGTCATCATCACGTGACAGGAAGGAGCGACGTGCTCCCGGGCTGAAGAAAGGACTGTTTACCCTGACCTGGAGGGAATAAGGACTTGTGGGTTTGGCCAGGAACCACTTCCGGGTCAGGGGATATAAAAGGACTGTGGGAAAGCCCAGACACTGAGCTGAGCTGGGAGGTAGGGTGGCGAAGTGTCTGGGCGAGGAGGAAAGAGTTTTGTAGTATTGGTGAGTTATTGTATATGAATAGTGTGGAGTGGAGGGTGCTTTGTGCACGTTATAACAAAATAAATAGTTATTGTGCTTTTATAACGTGTCTGGAGTGGTACCTGAGGGTTCAAGAGGTGGACAAAGGCCACAACTGTGACAATATAAAAGACAAGGAACATCACAAACACAATAACTGTTATATTTGGCTGAAGTTAAAATGCCATTTTTGTCTTTTTTGTTCATTTTTTATTACTATGCTTATGTTAATATTATTGCTCATTTAGCTTCTATGTACTTATGTATCTTATGTTTTGTGTGTTTAGTGGATGGTCATACAAGAGGGAGACTCTCCTGCCAATCACAGCAATTGACTGTCATCAGCCTTATGAAGCCTGAGGAAAACCACAGATTCTTTCGGCTCACTGAATGTGTACATGGTGGTGGTGAGTTTTTCAGTATTAATTGCTTGTTGATTATTTGTGATTTACTGAATTCTTGGCCTAATACGTTTTTTGACTCTGTATTTTGGATTTGTTTAGATTGTCATTTCCTTTTCAGGCATCCCCTGTTCTGCTTTTTGTGCTCTTCTGGGCTTAGTTTGTGCATTTTTACAAAAGGTTTTGTTTTATAAATATTCTACATTTACCCTATTTATTTCTAGCTAGAGTTAATCCCCCCTCTAGTGGGTGTTTTGAATATTTTTTGTAACATTGCACTTAGACCCTCTCAAACAAATTAACACTAACAGAATGAATATAAATATAAAAGTATTATTCAAGAAAATATGAATTAAGGAAAGAAATTCAAGGAGAGGGTTGGCGTCAGGAAAGACATTCAGCTGTAAAAATCATGCCAAAACATCTGTTGGAGAAGTGTGATAAAAAAAATAGCGACCTCATATAAAATTGGGAACAGCTACAGAAGAAGAAGAAGAAAAAGAATTCAAAAACATAAAACACAAAGAATGTCATAACAACATCAACATTTAAAAAGGAAACAAACAAAAGTCATACAAAAGTCAAGTGTCTTATGTCAAAGGTAAGTTCTACACTGGAATGGCCTAAACACAAAATGTAATGCAAGCACAAGCCTTTTTAAAGTTAATGAAATATTATGGGTTGTTTTTGTAAGGTGTCACTGGGAAAGCTGTGCTCTTCACCAAATTAATTTTGGAAGAAGGCTCCATTAAATGTCTCATGATCTCAACAAGCTAATGTATAGCATTCAAAAAACTTAGGATAGCATTATTGAGTGATGACTCGGATTATCCAAGGAATAGAATTCCCCTTAATGTATCACTTTAGGGGCGTATGGCCAAAAAGATAGAGAATGGCAGTTCACGTGATCCGATAAAAGAATCAGTACATGAATGAAAACCAAAACAACATGTTAAGGACAAAGTCAGAAGGACAAAAGAATCTTTCATCAAAACTAAAAGATGAGTAAGAAATCGAAGACAAAAAAGCCTGGCCAACACTGTCATAAAAATTGCACACCAGAGTCTTTTAGAAATTATTCACAATCTTTAATTAAAAAGCTTGGCGCAATGCCATATGATGCAATTTCCTAGCAATCAGAACTCACATCCTAGCAGCTGCTGACCAAAAAAGTGATCCCCAGAGAAAAAAACCCAAAATGGCACAATAGAAAATAATAAAAGTAATCATTGTCTCAGAGAAGAATGTCAATGGAAATAATCACTAAATCAGAATCTTCTAATATCAAAAACCCACAGACAAGTAACTCTCTACTTTAGAAAAATTGTATTATAGGAGAAATGTTTTTTTCAAAATCATAACAGAGAAATTCTTTCTGCTCTTGAAAGAAATGGCTTGGCAATAAAATGAGCAATTCCTTTGTTAAACAGGCCATACAGGTGACGACTGGCAATAATAAAAACAACCTCATGGGAGCAGCTTATCACTTTAAGCAAGATGAAGAAATTCAGTTTTTGGCAATGCAAATCTTCTGCCCCAGATGCACAGCTTTACAGCTCATTCTCCTGAAACCAGTGACTCAACATTTCGCGAAAAGGTAAGCCATTATCACAAGAGGCCTGTTTCTAATTAATCGTAAGGTCAAGGGAAAGTGTATAGGTGCATTTCTTTGCATTCCTCAAGGTGTGATTTTGTTCCTTCCAGGTATAACATCTGGCTTCCTCACTCAAGGAATCTTGTCAAAGAGGTTAATCCCACAGCACACCTAAAGGCTCTTCACATTTGGTAGTTTGAAGGCTTAGAACATATATAACAACATAAGAATTTTGACAAACAAGAAGAGACCATTCAGTCCATCAAGGCCGTTTGTTTAGATAATTGCTAAGCCATCCCAATATCTTATCCGGATTCTTCTTAAAGGATGTCAAGGTTTCTGCTTCAACTACATGTCTCGGTAGCAGTGGTTTCTTTCAAAGTGTCACAAGTCTTTGTGTAAAGAAGTATTTCCTGGCTTCAGTTGTAAATGCACTTCCTTTTAATTTCCACTGTTCTCCTTGAGTACTTGATTCACCCTTAAGTTGACAGAATTTACTTTATTAATGCCTTAAACATTTGTTTTGTCAACCCCATATTTCTAGAGATTTATATTTATTGATTATCTAACTTATATTTATACTGGTCTATTCCATAACTCTAAAACAACCTAATATTTTGAAATCTTGAAAACAGTGGTATAATACCTGTCCTTCACACATATTTTTGCAATGTTTCACTACACTGTGTGGCACCCGGACGGGGCTCACGCCCGGCCGGGACGCCCAGGAGGACAGGAGGAGGGCTCATTCCTCCTCCAGAACGCGAGGGGGCTTCCGCCCTGGTTGTATTGGGGGCCATGGGTACAGAACTTGGAAGCTCTACCCTGTAGGGGCCCGTGGCCACCGCCAGGGGGTGCCCTGATGCCTTGGGGACCCTGGACCCCAGCGCTTCCACCACACCCGGAAGTGCTGGGGGGAAGAGAAGAAGGGACACCCGGAGTGCTTCCGGGTACACAGCCGACACTTCCGCCACACTGGGGAGTGCCTGTGGAAGATTGCCGGGGAGCACCTGGAGCACATCCGGGTGTGTATAAAAGGGGCCGCCTCCCTCCAGTCATGGACAAGAGTCGGGAGAAAGAAAGATGATGTTGGGAGGACGGCAAGGAGGCGGCCTGAAGAGAGAGAAGGCATTGTGTTGTGGCCAGGACTTTGGGGTTTGTGAGTACAATATGGACTTTGTAAATATTGTAAATAAATGTGTGTTGGGTGACATGAGCGTGTCTGCCTGTCTGTGTCCGAGCCAGTCTCCACAACTGTAACTGTTTAATGAGTTAAGATTCATTTACTCATTCATCCACCTGAATCCAGTTTTTCCAGCTAGATTGCACTTGACACAAGGAAGTCTTAGAAGCCTTTATGAACACAGGGTACGGAAGGGTATTCAAATGCTGAGCGAAAATGACTAGTGAGATAAAAATGACCACAGGAGTTGGCAAAAACCTTGTTCTGTGAATCGACCAGAGTCAATGAGCTGGGAGAACAGACTGAACCAAAACCAAAAGCATAAACCAAAACTGGGGTAAAAAAACACAGCCAGATTCTTACTCTTAATAAAAACTAATGCAAAAGTAGTAAAACAAACCCAAAGTGAGGATACCAGAAGCCATGCACTGCCATCTTAAATAGGTTGAATGAGAACATGGTAGGTCCTGTGACCCAGAACAGGAGTAGTGAATGAAAAAATGGCTGGATGGTTGGATTACCCTGTCAGATCGTCAATGATATGTTTTGAATCTTAAGTGACTTATGGTATTTTGGATAATACTTCAAATTTTCAATAGACAAAATTAGCTACTGTATTAAAAAAATGAAAATTGATACATTTATTATATCTTGAAAGATATAAAATTGATCGAATAGATGGTCATGAAAACACAACACCAGATAATATGTATATATTTTTTTCTTTATTTGAAACTTTGTAGGTTTTATAGATCTCAGAAAAAAAATGACATTACATTTTACACCCTAAATATAATCCCATTTATTACCTTCCATAATTCAGACTATTTTTATACATCCAAATATATGTGTTCGTGGCCCATGTGCCCAGGGCTTTAAGAGATGGCTCTGAGTTTTCATGATGCTGGAATAAAAAATGTGATAAATGGTAGAGCTTTCTGCTTTAAAAATCCAAGGTCTTTATTTAAGCGTTTTTGCAAGTGAAATTTCTTACATGTGGCTTTTCATTACCCACACCTCCTTTCTGCACAGCCAGTGGCTCATGTTAGATAATGCTCATATCTTACATAAGGTGTTTATTTCAGACACAAGCATTGTATCACAGACTGAACTCCCCTCAGGAAAAACTCATCTTGCAAGCCATTTTTGACAACTGGACACGCTCCATATTATGAAACCTCTGAAAAGGGTTCTTGGAAATATTATTTTTTTAATTTCAAATTAGGCAGCTAAACATGGCCGTGGTTTTTTGGTTTCTCACATAATTAGGCAGCACAGTAGTTAGTGCTCCTGCCTTAAGGCTTCAAGTTCTGGGTTCATCTCCCAGCTCAGACTCATCCTGTGTGGATATCTGCTGCATCTGTATGGAATGGTGTATATGATGTTTCCATATACATGTCACCACAACTGAATACCTTAAATTATGCAGGGTGAGTGAGAGCGGGTGTATGTATAAATGTTTTATTGGGGTGAACTGACCAGAGCTGGCTCCTGCATCACATTAAATGATGTCAGGATATTTACCAGCTCTGGATTAAGGAGGAAATAGACAATGGATGATGATTTTGCAAAGTACTTTGCTATACTGTTCACAATGAAAGCTTCTCACCATGTGCTTTAATGGGAGGTTTTTGCTTCTTATGATGCATGAATGAATGAATGAATGAATGAATGAATGAATGAATGAATGAATGAATGAATGAATGAATGAATGAAGGAATAAATGTGCATTCTCACATCAGAAAATATAAAGTATTTTTATATATCTTCACTTTTTGAAAGTCTCTCTCCATTTGTTGATATTCTAATGCAGAATGGACAATGATGTCCTGTAACATTCTCTGATGTTGTCCTTAATTAGATGTGTTAATGAATTAAAGCAGTAGATGGATGAGAACTACTTGTCTCTGGATATAGATAAAACAGAAATATTAATTATTGGAGGGAATGATGCTGATGGCAGTAATATTTTGTCATTATTTAACTTAGTTGGAATCACCATTAGTTTTACTGAATCATCCCACAATCTAGTTGTTATCTTTGACGGTAGCATGTCATTTAATACACACATTACAAAACTATCCAAATCATGTTTTTTCCATCTTAGAAAAAGTTGGAAAGGCGTTTTCTGCAGAGTACTAAGAAATTAATTTATGCACTTATATTTAGTAGGATTTACTACTGCTCAAATTGTTCTTCATATGGCTTTCAGTTAATTCAAAATGCTGCTGCAAGAATTATTACAAGAACAAGAAAATATGAACACGTAACTTCAGTTCTCAAGTCCTTTCACTAACTCTTGGTTAAGTTTAGGGCAGATTTCAAAATCCTCCGTTTAACATATAAAGCCTTAAATAGCCAAGGTCTTGCTTACTTATCTGAACTTATCATTACTTGCAAACCAGATCACACATTAAGATCTCAAGATGCTGGCCTGCTTATGATCCCAAGTATTAATAAAATAAGAGTGGGAGGTTGAGCTTTTAGTTTCAGGGTCCTGAAGCCGTGGAATGGTCTGCCTGCTACTATAAGGGGTACCCCTTCAGTCTCAGCTTTTAAATCTAGGCTAAAGACTCAGTTCTTCAATTTAGTATGCCCTGACTAGAGCTGTTGATTAATTGTACAGACTGCATCTCTGATGTTAGTCATTAGTACTAAAACGCAAGTAATATGATATATATAAACTGCTTTCTCATAGATCAGGTCACATTATTGGCCACAATAATCATTCCAGCATATTTGACAGACACTTTCCTAACTCTCAGGGTCCCTTTTACCCCTACCCTGGAGAATATTTCTAGAGAAATACCTACCACGGCAAAATAATTTATAAGCAATAAAGTATTACATAAAAACAACAGAGGCAGAACAAAAATAAATACAAAATCAATAACATAATATGAAAAATAATATTTTAAAGATAACAGAAGGACTAAATAAACAAAAATATTTACTTGAGTCAGGGACAAATTACTGATGGAACCATGGAATATATAAGCTAAGGATCGCCCCAAAGCTGTAGTGTTAGGGGGTCCCACCTCCTAAGTTGAACATACATGCAGCAACAAAAATAATAAGCACAATCAACATAAGATTGTTACCAATATTATACATTTTTCCTGCCTTTATTTTACTTCTTTTATATTCTTTTTTCTTGGTTTGGGGGGTTTTGTTATATGCACAATTACTTTCTGAACTTCTTGTTTTTGTTTAAATAACAGTTAGCTGTGTTCATTTTATTTTATGTCTTATGTCAAGCAGCAAGCATCTTGCGGGAGGCAGGAACAATCTCTGGACAGGGCGCCAGCTCGTCACTATCACTGCACCACTGTGTCTCCATGTTTAATACATGCTTTAATTCCTATCATTATAGAGAAAAGCCAAGCAAAATTATACCTTTTCTCTACATTCATAATGGCTAACACAGTACAATACCCTAGTACTTCCTATCATTATGAAAATGATATAAAGTATACATCTTAGTATTTAAATTGTTCAGAGAGCTGTAATATCATGAATGTAATGTATTCTGTGTCCTGTTGGCGGGAGAGAAAGCCTGTTTAAGAAGCACATAGTGATTCACAGACATAGACTACATAGAAGAACATATACAAAACAAAAAGCATTTAACGTGCTACTTTAGTTACGATGGGATTTGAGAAACTAGTGAATTAAATGATTTTAAGATGAAGTTTATGATGTTCTACTTTAATGACAAAATAAACTACATGATTAAAGTGGAAATATCGAGATTAAAGTTGACATTTTTTTCTCACTGTGTCCCTATTTTGCTTTTCTTTTCTCTGTACCCTAATACGCTTCCATATGACACTCAGACGGTGGGCTACGACTCACCTTTTCACGGTGACTTTGATATCTGACCACTTCTTATTTATTTCGGGCACTTTGAGACTTTCTGAACTTGAACTTTCAAGTTTCTCCACTACTTTGTCACTCAATCAGCTTCCTTTTGTTGATTATATCACTGCTTAAACCAACAAATAATACTTTTTCCCTTGCCTCTACCTGGTATTCGCTGAAATTCTTCTTTTTCCCCTGTGCTTTTGCCATTGTCTTTTCACAGAACACTGAGCTTAAGGGCTATTTATATTGATTTGCACATTGAAAGAGGCGTAACTCTGGGAGGAGTCTGGGAGGGGAGGTAGGTGCATGCACGAGCGTTACATTTCACGCAGACTGGGAATTATGTAGCGGAAGAATGCAGGAGTTGGCAAATGCACAGATTTATGCATTTGGATTTTTTTCCGCTTTTGTGCGTATTCCATGTTTTAGTGCGAATTCTACGCGTGGCGTTATGCATGAGGCCTCAGGAGATGAAACATTTAGCAACCAAAAATGAATCAAAACCATTAAGACTAAACCTGATACACCAAAGTCTAATCATTCACCAGTAATCAAGATCAGATCAACTATAGAATCGGAAACCAAAAGGTCGAGAAAAATATTAGTGTTTTTATCCAAATCACAGAAACCAAAAGACTTTTTGTGCTGGATTTAAAGAGTCTTGCTGATGATGCAAGGTGTGGTGTCGTTCTACTCAACTTACATAGCAAACGGATGACGCGTGCTGGTAACGACAACAATAACATGGCGATGGCTGATTATAAAACAAAATAATGTTGCAGTATTGTGAATAATTAATCATTACATTCAGCAAATAAATAACTGTGTGGAACCACACTGAACAGTGGTAAGAGAATAAGCCACCAAAATACCCACGTAATGTAAAAAATATTTTAAGACAGAGAGAGAAAAAAAATTCTCAAAGTGCACAATTCATAACATTTGAGTCTTCAGATAAATCATGACAAAACTCTGTGTTAGTATGTTTTTTGTTCATCAGGATTCTTTACTTAAAGGTCTTCTTTTATGACTTTGAGTTTTGGTTTCCCTTTCTTGGTTTTGGATTTTTGGTTTTTGGAAATCAGCTTAGGCCCCAGCATTTGTGTCATCTCCTGGTCGCTGCACTATACTGTACTTAGTGTGTCAGATGTGGCAGTAGTGAGAAGTCAAGCAAAAATGACACCTTTTATTGGCTAACTAAAAAGATTACAATATGCAAGCTTTTGGGGGCAACTCAGGCCCCAATTCTTCAGGCAACACCCTAGTACTTCAGATGTGGCAGAAAGGCAAAGAGAACAATACACAATAATTGTTAAATGGGAAAATGCTGATTAAAAAAATTATAAACACAAAGGTAAAGAAAACAAAAACATTTTCAATAATGTAAAACACAAAATAATTCTCAAAAAGCAACAAAACAAAGAAACAAAAAGAAAAGAAAGTAAAGCCAGGGACAGATACCTGGCAAAACCTGGGCAGCAAATTCAGACCTTGCTGCTGTAATTATCCTACAACTAACAAATCAAAGTAAAAATACATAACATAAAAGTGTTGTTTTTATTGTGCCGTCCCCTATGCAACCCTCCCTTTAGCTTGAGAAACCTTTGTCTTAGCATTTATTCGGAATATTCTGAGTTGCAAGGAAGGTGTTGAACATCTCCAACTGTATGTGGCTAGCTGGTCGTTTAAACAGCACAGATATTTAAGATTATTATCCCCTATGTGTTTGTGCTTGTTTTCAGCATTATATAGAATTAAAAGTACATTTTCCAAGAAAAAAAAAAGGCCAGCTAGCAGTAAGAATTGCCTCTCAAGAATAGATCATTTATGGTCAGCCTCATTGGGTATCCTTATACATGTACACTTTACTCCCCCACAAATTCCACTCAGCTAACCCTTTGTTTGAGCTGTTAATTTTTTTCCACCTTAATTTGATAATCGGTTTCTGAGTTCCTTGCCTAACCATACATTTAATTGTCCCTACTGAAAAATAATGGGGCTAGGAGAACACCAAAAATTAAGAAGGAAGGATTAAACCAGAAACAGTTTGGTGGTGGGTAGAGAATTATTAAGACTTTAGAGTCCTCAGACATCATTTTGAAAAAAAATTCAAAAAAATGTTTTGACCTTTTTTTATCTTATTGCTTGATGGGTGCAGTTAATTTTGAGTCCAGAGTAAATGAGAAACATTTAGACTATTAAGCAAGCTTCATGTTAAAATGTAAAGTTTGTAATGTTCTGTGTGCCCCAGTTTTCCATCATGCAACTTTTAGAGCAGAAGTCATAACAACTTCTAATATGTTGCATAACAACATTCTGATGAAACTCCAAAGTACTGCAAATTTCCTTCTAAAGTGTCTTAAATGATATCTTTGTCCAAACAGTCTGCCATGTAATTTCTTTTAAATGCATTAATCTAAAGCGAAACAGAATAATTGGCCATAGATAATTTTGATCACGAACTCCATGTGACTCACCCACTGTAAAAATTGGCTTCCTATAGGGGATAAGGCCAAAGCTGTACTGGAAGACACCTCTGGCGTGGAAAAGCGGGAGTGCAACACCCATCAGCTTCTGTAGGCGCTCCTGTATCCATCTCAGCCATGTTCCTCTAGGATTCTCAACTTGATCAAACACCTCATTCTCGCCAAAGGAGAAGATTGGCACAAGGTGAGCACTGTGAGGTCAAAGAGAAAAAAACCTTAAACACAAACACTGGAGCATCTCTATCCTTTGAAGCATTTGTCTAATCAAAATGTATTTAATACATACAGTATAGTGCAACTGGGTCCTGTGCTTAGTGCAGTGAAGCCCAAATAAAAGGACCTACACAACCAAGAGCAGGGCAAGATGTTACACCTCTGCATCTCGTTATACACAAGTGGAAACATGACTCCATTTTCATGTTATGCAGGTAAGGTCAGTGAAGTAGCTGACTAGAGGTATGATAGATGGCTAAGAGTTTGTGAAGTTTTAGGCAGAGGGGCTACAGAGGTTATTATTAGGGGAACTAGTCATCTGACCAAGCAACAGTCCTGCTGAGAGAAGAATGAGGAAAGACTGAAGGAAATGGTTCTGTATGGCCTGGGGCCATATTTAAATATTCATTTCTTCATTTCCTGAGCACACTTATTCCATATAAAGTCAAGAGAAAATCTGAAGCAAGGTAAGAACCTTTATAAATGTTAGTTATTTCTCAAAAAACAAGTAAGCCCGCGATTCGCTAGCGAATCAGAAATCCAAGAATGGCAATCAGTTTCTGTTCCGTCCGATATCTGGATGGATGACATATCATGGAGGGTGGGTGCGTCTGGGTGGGAAGCCGCTGGGTTAGAGTCTGTGACCGTTATGTGATCTATATCACTGGCACAGTGGATTAGAGCAAGTGTAGCTCACAGGTTGTGTTGTTTGGGTGCCACGTACTGACTCTGGGAAGCCGCTGCATTTGACTCTGGGGCGGACGCCACGGCGCATTACATTGTGTTATTTGGGCGCCACCTGCTGACTCTGGGAAGCCGCAGCATTTTGTGAAGTCGCTGCGTTTGACTCTGGGGTGGGCGTCACCGCGTTTTGGGACGCCGCTGTGTTTGACTCTGGACTCTGGGGTGGGCGACAAACTGAATGACCGTTATGTGATCTACATTACTGGCACAGTGGATTAGAGCAAGTCTAGTTTACAGGTGGCGGGCTCGTTGCAGTGCGGCAGTGCGCGTGACATCTGGTGTACAACCTTCTCGTCCATATTACTAACCTCTCTGTGGCTGTGTCGTCAGCTATGGGCGGGCTCGTTGCAGTGCGGCAGTGCGCATGCGCTTCGATGCGCCCTGCGTCCATAACCTTCGGTTAGTAATATGGATTATCCATGCATTTTTCACTAAAATATTGTTCACAACATTTTGTCTATTTAAAATAGGGCCTTTCATATCTCTCTGCCTTATATAATACCTTGTCTATCTATCTATCTATCTATCTATCTATCTATCTATCTATCTATCTATCTATCTATCTATCTATCTATCTATCTATCTATCATATAATGCCTTTAATATCTATTTATGGAAATTATCAAAGGTTGTTCTTAGTACTGTTTTCATTTCGGAACACTAATTTTATGCAAAGTGTGCTCATACTGTATATATTGTATAGCATTGAAAGGTGTCCAAGTGCTGCATATTGGTTGAACATACAAATAAGAATTTCACTGTATTTGGTATACATGGCAGTATTACCACTATTTACTACATGTTAAGCAGTTGCATCTTAATTAAATAGCATTATGGTGAATATTTCCTTAACATAGTTTTACAATTTTACAAGCAAATAAAGATTATCATTAACATTAAAAGAGCATTTACTCAAAGAAATGATAATTTGAAGTCACCATACCCTTTTTCTATGGCCAGCCTAACAAACCCTTTCCTATTTTTCAGCAGGAGAGTGAAAGCACCAGGCCTGGCATCAAGAGACTCAGGAGCGCCCCCTATAGCTATGACGACTGCACTTCCACCTTGCTTGTTCTCAAGCAAATAGGTTGCACTGTCTTTGTCTGATGGAATTAGTCCTAGCAGAAAACAAAACAAAATGTTATCCAAACAATGCAGAAATTGATAAATAATTATTTACAGCCTTTTGTGTTATTGCAATGCACATGCTTCTAGTGTTTAAATATTTATTATGCAACATTTTATCTCAATGAAATACATTGGGATGTTATATTTTTGCTGGTAATATAAATAAATAAGGTACTGTTGTTTGTATCTACAGTAAATAATGCAAAATATAAAAGATTACATTAGATGTTTGCACGGGTGACTCCTTGGATGGACCTGCTATGACTTCAATGGATAGTCTCATAACTCTTTTTGTCACAAGCAGTCACATGCACATGCAAGCTTTACAAAGCTTTATAGGACAAAACATTATGAGGATGAGGCAACATCACCACACACAAAACAATATTAAACAGCAATTAATTGTGTAAAAAAATCAACTAAATTACATTTTCACTCTTAAACCATTTCATCTCTTATTTTATATTTCAACTAATTTTATTTTAATTAATTTTAATTCAAGAGTGTGACATAGTATACAATCAAGTAGGTACAATTAGTAGAGCTTACACAACAAATTATTTCAAAATCAATCTAGGAAAAACACCAGAGAATTTAATTAAAAAAACCTAATAAAACAAGATTTCAACACACACAAAAGGGAAAGAGAAAAAAAGCAAAGAACAGAGAAAACAAATATTTATATTTTCCCCTATATTAATTCTAAATCATTTTTTTTTAAATTAAGTCTCGCTATGTTCTAAAAAAGTTTTGGACAGATCCTTTAAGCGAGAATTAGATTTTTATGCAATTTCAAATACTATAGAAAATCAATTTCCCACTGACTTATAATAGGTGAGCTAGGATTCTTCCAGTTAGGCAAGATAAGTTTATATGCTAGTAATGTGGCATAAGCAGTTACAATCAATTCATCCTTCTCCACCCATTAACTGCCACGATCCCCATTTGGGGATCATGTACTTTAAACCGTCTAGTGACGCCACCTGCTATCTATTTAGGAAACAACGATGTGCGCATGACTAATCAGGTTTGTGTCTGTGCTGCGGATGCTAAATTTAGCTCGTGCATGTGGTTGGCTTCCCACGCGAGATCATTCTTCCGGTCGGGGCAGCTATTTTCGTCGCATGAGTAGAACGCTGGTTTTTACAGCAGAACAAGTGTTTATCCAAGAGGCTCCTTTTCATTCTTGATGGTTTGCCGTGATGATTGGTAAGTGTTTAGTACTGTAATCACACTTTTCAATACATTATTTAGTTTTGATGGGCACAATAGAACCAAATATCTCGATCCCCATTTGGGGCTCACATCTGATACTGACTGGAATTTCACTAAATATTTTGTACTTGCGTTTTACAGGAAATGGCGCGGCACAGGGTTCTTTCTTTGAAAAAAATTGATGATATTATAAATGACGATGCATTTCTAAGTTCTGATGAAGATGATGATGACAATGGCCCTATAGGTATTGTGGAACTTCCTAAAGAAAGAGTTGGTGAAGTGTCAGACAACAAAGATATTGATGACAACATTATTGATGATGATGAACCGGCAGATGTTCCTGGACCTGTTGAAATTCATCGTGCAGCAAGGGAGGATGATCATGTTACAGTGGCCATTGCATCACCATCAACATGCACCGCTACAAATGATACAGGCCTACCACCTGCCAAAAGGAGAGTGGTACCTTTGAATCCAAAGTGGAAGAAGAGACAACCAATTTATTCTAAAAGCTACCCAAACTGTGATGTTTTGGAAAAAAGAAGGTGTGATCTCATCAAAAAAGCCCTGTGCAGTGTCTTGAGAAGCTATTTGATGACGCAATTATCACAGATATTGTCCGGCAGACTGTAACATACGCTACACAAAAAAAGTCCATCAATTTTCCCTTTCAAATGATTGTATTAGAAAGTTTATTGGCATTCTTCTCTTCACTGGGTACCACTCTCTTCCTCAAGAACAATTGTACTGGTGTGAAGATGAAGATATGGATGTCGAAGTGTGAGAAAATGTATGAGTCGAAACAGATATCTGGAAATAAAACGCTACCTCCATATTACTGACAATTCTGACCTGGAAGGGATCCCAGAAAATGAAAGGGACAGGCTCTTCAAGATTCGCCCATTGATTGACAAACTAAACAAAAACTTTCAGCAATTTGGTGTCTTCTCTGAAAGTTTGAGCATTGATGAACAAATGGTCAGATATTTCGGACACCATTACCTCAAGCAGGTTATGCGTGGTAAGCCTGTAAGATTTGGATTCAAACAATGAGCGATTTGCTGCTCACAAACAGGCTATTGTTACCAGATGCAGGTGTACAAAGGCAAGGCAGTGATGATGATGCAGGCGTGTCCGGACTTGGGGCATCTGTTGTCTTGAAAATGATTTTGATTTTAGAGACACCATATGCTCACAAAATTTATTTTGACAATTTCTTTACCGGATTCTCCTTGATGAAATATTTGAAAGATATTGATGTCAGGGCCACAGGGACTGCTCGATTCAACAGAATGAACAAGTGAACTATTGCGCCTGACAAGGAAATGAAGAAAAAATGCGACTACAGATTTGATTCTGAGAATTAAATTTTGGGTGTGATTTGGAATGACAACAGCTGTGTAAAGCTACTAAGCAACCATGAACCCATTGATCCTATGTCACAGGTGAAACGATGGAGCAGGAAAAACAAGAGAGAGATACAAGTCCCCCAACCCAAATTGATCACAGAATATAACAGACACATGGGTGGGGTTGATAAGATGGATTGGAACGTCCAAAAATACAGAATCAAAGTCAGGGGGAAAAAGTGGTATTTCCCTTTGTTGACCAATGCCATTGATGTAGCATTGGTGAATTCCCATGCACTATATTGTCTTGCAAATAGTGCAATTCCTCTCTTGGATTTCAGAAGATCTGTTGCCAGGGCATATCTTGCTCTTTCTTCGCGAATATCTGACCCAAAAAAGGCTGGGAGGAAATCCTTCTCCAAACCAGCCAAGAGTATGTTCCTGTTGATATCAGAACCTCTGGAACTGGTCACTACATTGAACGCACAGAAATGGGCAAACAAAGGAAGTGTGCAGTGTGTAAGACTAACGCAAGAAAACAGTGCTGCAAATGTAATGTTGGACTACATGTTGAGTGTTTTCCAGTATGGCACCAAAACTAGGTAGTATGTGTCATGATCCCCATTTGGGGATGGGACAAAATTTTGAAATTTTGGAAAAAGTACAAATGTTGAGATTCAAAATATATGTTTTCCTTATTAAGCAGATGTTAATCTATAACAATAAAGCGAAAATATTCGGAAAAAAAAATTGGCAGTTAATAGGTTAAGACCACCTGGGAGTACAAAAAATACAACTGTTAACCTCCTAAGCGTTAGACCCCAGTGTCACTCAGGCATCTTTATAGACTCATCTCGCAAAAACATTAGGACCCAAGGATTACTTTAGCTATGAAAGCACTAACAGCGTTAGTCCTAAGCATTACTCAGACAATGGTATAGGCGGGTCTTACATAAGTGTCAGGCCTGAGCGTTACCCGAGCAATGGTGTAGATGTGCCTTCCCCTAGCCTATAATGGCCTCTCATTAGAAACGTTTTACAGTAGCCCAGGTGTTGCTCGCTCTTGACAATGATATGAGAAGTAATGTTGAGGAGCCTCTCAGCAGTGATGACAAAGTGAATCAGTCTTTAGTCAGTGAAATTGAAATGGACAGTGAAGCTGAAAGTCATTCTGATGAATCTGAAAGTGAAACCTGCATTTGAGTTTCTGTTGACCTTGCTTCAAATAAACCAGCACCACCTCATTTTGATTTTGTGGAGCAGCCAAGATTCAAAGTGAATGTTGAAAGCCAAGATCCATGTACTTAGTTAAAGTTATTTCTTGATGATAAAATGATTGAAAGAACTGGTGTTGAGATGAACCGTTATGTTGAACAGCATAGGGTAAATGATTGTACACCTAAGTAGTATTCCTGATTAGAGATACTCATATGCCAAACAAAAGACATATTTTGACATTATTTATGGTATTAGCATCATTATTATTATTACTTTCATATTATTATTATAATTATTATTTTTTATGTTTTTTTGAGAAAAAATGTAACGCTAAGGAGGTTAATGGGTTAGGAGTAATTGTGACGCCAAGGCTGTCTGATAGGTATTCAAAGATATTTTTCCAGATTGATGTTAATTTGGTGCATTCCCAGAACGTGTGGTTTAGTGATGCAGGATCTAGATTGCAACATTCACAAGTTGGATCTTGCCCTGGATACATTTTGGACTATTTTAAATGAGATAAATTTGATCAATGAAAAATTTTAAGTGTATTATTGAACACTTGGTGTATGCAGAGTGCATTCTTTGCATGGCTGACTTCTGTTCTTTTTCTGAGATGATCATTGAAAGGTCCTTTTCCCACTGTACCCTAGTATCGTTGAAGGGAAGATTATTTGAGATGTTTTTATATATTGTTGAGATGTTGTCTGAGTCATCGAGACTGATCAGCATTGCCTCTGGAATAGAAATGGATGTGAGTTATGCAAAATTGAGTAGGTTTCTTTTAACAAAATTCCTAATTTGAAAATAGCAGAAAAATTGTGTTGCTGGAAATTTTAATTTGAAATGTAATTGTTCATAATGCCCATTTTTATCTATATGTAGTTCTCTAAGTGTCTTAATTCAAAGTGTTTTCCAAAAATTAAATACTGAGTAAGTATGAGAAGGTTGAAAAAGTTATTGTGTAGAGGAGCAACACACAAAGCCTTTTTTGCTTTGAAGTGTTTCCTGCATTGGTTCCATATTCTGAGTGATTGGTGGACTACTGGATTATTGGTATATTGACAAAGTTAGTATTTACTGGGGCACAAAGCAGAAGTGTTTTCCAAAGATAAAATACTGAATAGGTCTGAGAAGGTTGAAAAAGACATCTCAACAATGTATAAAAGCATCTCTTCCCTTCAGTGATCCTAGGGTATGGCAAGGAAAGGACCTTTCAATAAACATCTAGATTCAGTTTTCATTGCTGATTGGGCTGGTGTAAATTCATTAATTTGTACTGATTTCCACGTCTTCATAATATGTATATTTACCACTCTGTACTAAAATTGAAATTTAGGTACTGCCATGCCACCTTCTGCTTTAGGTCTTTGTAGATTAGCATATTAAATGTGCGGACATCTCAAAATCCAGATAAAATAGTCTATAATTGAGTCTAATTTCTTGAAGAATGATTTGCTGATGAACAGTTTAAAAAAAAAGAAGATTAGGAAGAATGTACATATTGACAGTATTGATTCTCCAAAGGTGAGATGGAGGGTAGACCATCTGTTAACATTTTGTTTGATTTTTTTCCATTCTGTTACCAAAAGTATGTTGATAAAGATCATTAAATTTGGTTGTGATGTTTTACCATGATATTTAAACTGTTTTAATAGAATGAAGGGATAAACACCATATCTAGTGTGATGTGATGGAGAGTTCACTGCAAAAAATGAACTTCTATTTAAATTAATTCTGAGTCAAGATCTCTTTTGAAATTCTGCTAATGCTGCTCTGCCCAGAGGGCAGAAGAAAATGAGAATGACTGGAAGAAAAGATGTAGAGAAAAAAACGTATTAATCAAGCAAGGGTCTGAATCAGGAGAACAAAACCACCAATTACCAAAGCCAAAAACCAAAAAAGCAAGAATAAAGTAAAAAAGATTACAGAGTTCAAAATCAGTTAGATATCAAACACTAATTAACAAAATTAAAGCACAAGAAGGATTTTGAAATCCAAGTCGTTGGATAAGAAAGCGAACCCAGAATGATGGTTTTATCTTGATGAGTAATAAGTGAAAAAATCACAACATCTGAAGCCATGCCCCTTACTGAACAAAACCTGGCAATTCAGCGCAGCTGAATAAATAGGTAAATGGCCTCTAAAAATGGCCCAAATCAAAGAAGAAATTTAAAATGAAGTATTACAGTATATCAAAAACCAAACAATATCATCAGATTCGTTGGTGTCGAGAACCCCTATAATGATATGCAGCTCTAGAACCAGAAAATAACCTGTTAATAATTTTAAAAAGTCCCAGGATCCTGATAAATGTGTTAAAGACTAATGGTAAAGATATTTGTGGGTGTGATACAGTATATAAAGTACCATATCATCTACGTATGGTGATATTTTCTGTTTAAGTCCTTCACTGACAATCCCCTTTATCTCTGATGAATTTCACAAAACGAATAGCCAATGGCTTAATGTCGACAGAGGACACCATTTTTGTGTACCAAGTTATAGTCTGATGTAGTCTGAGTTAGTGTTATTAAACTTCCAAACTGGTACATAGCATTTTTATGCATTCACCCCAAACCTGAATTTGTGCAAGATGATTGATTAGATAGTCCCATTCGTCTCTATCAAATGTGTTTTCTGCATCCATAAATTATAAGATGAGTATATTGCATTAAAGAGACACTGAAGTTTCGAGGCTAACTGTCTATCTTTCAGGAATTTGATTTGGTCTTGTGACATTACGCAAAGAAGCACTTTTTCAATATTTCTAGTTAAAGCTTTGGAGAGCACTTTAATATCATTATTCAGAAAATAAATTGGTCTGTATCATGCACATTGTAGTAAGTCCTTATTTTTCATTGGAAAAATGGAAATTCATGCTTGGCAAGAAGTGTGAGGTAAAATTTTATTTTCTCTAGTTTCTATGAATGTTGTTAATAATAATGGAGCTTATTTAGTTGAAAATGTGTTATAAAATTCCACTGGGTAGCCATCGGGGCCTGCTCCTTTTCCACTCTGGAATGAGTTTATAGCATCCTGTAGTTCTAAGAGTGTCAGGGGTTTGTCAAGTTCTTCTGAACTAAGAGTATTGAGCTGTGGTATTTGTATTGTATCAAAAACACCGTAGATTATGACCCATCTGTTTTAACCTGAGTAGAATATAAGGTCTTATAATACTGTTTAAATGTGTAAGTAATAATTTTTGGTCTTTGATTTTATCTCCAGTTATGTTGGTAATTTATTTTCTTGTGTTGCGAAATCCCTGCTCTTTTATTTGTTGAGTTAAAATCTTATTAGCCTTCTCTCCATGTTTATAATAATGATGTCACAATTTAAAGATGAGATGTTCAGTTTCTTTTGTTGTCAAGAGATTAAATTCTGATTGTAGAGCCTATCTTTTCCTGTGAAGTGCCTCGTTTGGAGACATGATGTATTCATGGTCTGTTCTAGAAAACTCACTGATTAACTATGACGTCTTCTTGGTTTCCATTTATTTTTATGAGAGATATGAAATAATGTGTCCTTTAAAAAATGCCTTAAGTATTTCCCAAAGTGTTCCTTTGGAAACCTCTAAGGATTTGTTAGTCTTTTAAAAAATAATCAATAGTACTAGGGTGTTGTACCGTGTTAGCCATTATGAATGTAGAGAAAAGCCAAGCAAAATGACACCTTTTATTGGCTAACTAAAAAGATTACAATATGCAAGCTTTCAAGGCAACTCAGGCCCCTTCTTCAGGCAAGATCAAGGCAATGACAAGGAGCTTGTCATTATGTTGATATTTACAAATTTGGAGAGTAAAAAGAATAAATAATACCTTACTCTCTTTCCCTTCCCCGCAAACCCTCCTCCATCTTCCCTTCCCAAGAGAGGCCAGACCACACTCCACAAAATCCCACTCCTCTGACTACCAAGAAACAGATAATGTCCAAAAAAAAGAGACCACACCCCCACAACAAAGAGACCACACACCCCCACTCAGGGATAATGGTGTAGTAAGGATTAAAGTTGAGATATCTTATAATAGTACAGTCCAGATAGGATCTAGGGTAAGATTTTAAACAGGCTCCTGAAAAATAAAAGAAAAACAAATGACAATCAAGCTGTTTGTTTAAATGGAACAGTTATTTCCAAAGGGGTGTGCTTATTGATCTGTTTTACAATCTTTATATGTGTCTTTATATACTTTATGTTCTAATTTTTTCCCTTTTGTAGTGCTGCTAAAAGCAACTCGAGTCAGAGTAATTTCATATACTCATATATAAAAGATTGTACACATGTATGTGCATGTGAACATACAAACCTTCATATACATCTGTGTTAAATCTATTGTCACTTTTAATTACTTAATAGGTATGCATATATATGTATATTTAATAAAATAAACTACAATATAGTAACTGAATAAATGTCCAAAAACTGTGGCAAATGTTTTATATTAAAGATAGACCAAGTTACAAACAGATTTTTCTTTATATTGCAAAGACACAATATGACTCCTGTTCATGTTGTAAAAGATGTGATTTCAGCTCTGCATAGCAACTGTTTGATGTTGTAAGAATGCAGCTCATTTTGCAGCAGTTTGAAATCTGGGAAAATACAAATTAGGCTGTTTTTGAATATAATCTTCTGTTTCTGTCTGAGATTTTCTTTTTTGTGTAGTTTATTATACAGTATCTGACAATCTGTCTTCTCGGTTTTAAGGCATTCATTCGATCCATGCATGCAATAAGCAGTTCAAATCTCAATGTCAGATTTAAAGTCCTCTCCTATTATTTTACCAAAAAATTCAGCTATGAATTTTACTGGGTTTGGAACTTTTCAGGAAGTCCTTTCATTTCGATGTTGTTCCTTCTATATCTCTCTTCAAACACTGCTAGTTTACCACAAATCGCTTTACTTTCAGATACTATAGCAGTTATTTTTTTAACCATTGGGGATATCAGTTGTTCTACCTGGCTCATATTCTTCATATCTTGGTTCAGTTTATCTTATTTTGCAGTGTGTTGTCTGTGTGGTCTTTATTTCCATGTGGATTCCCTTTATATCCTTTATATCCATTTCAAGTATGGTAATCATCCATCCATCCATCCATTTTCCAACCCGCTGAATCCGAACACAGGGTCACGGGGGTCTGCTGGAGCCAATCCCAGCCAACACAGGGCACAACGCAGGAACCAGTCCTGGGCAGGGTGCCAACCCACCGCAGGACACACACAAACACACCCACCCACACACCAAGCGCACACTAGGGCCAATTTAGAATCGCCAATCCACCTAACCTGCATGTCTTTGGACTGTGGGAGGAAACCGGAGCGCCCGGAGGAAACCCACGCAGACACGGGGAGAACATGCAAACTCCATGCAGGGAGGATCCGGGAAGCGAACCCAGGTCCCCAGGTCACCCAACTGCGAGGCAGCAGCGCTACCCACTGTGCCACCGTGCCGCCCAGTATGGTAATCAATACTTTCAAATTGAACAACACATAGAAATCTTCTCCATGCACAGAGTTATGTATCGAGAAAGAATGGATGCTGTTGGCTCACAGAGGGTGTTAGTAGTGGTTGACAACGAGGATGTTGAGATCATGCTCAGTTTGCACATGCTGCTTGGAAGCTGTGAATTTTCATTGCCCACCTGACTTGCATTTTCACTTGCACATTTGCTATTGGCCAGAGTGGATGCTGCATTGTGAGTCTATGGCTGATCCATTCCTTGACCTGTCTCCTCAAGCTCAGTCGGTGGTAGGCTGTATTGTGAAATTGAACTTGAGACTGGCTTAGACTTTGGTGGATTTTTATCTGTTTCTCCTTCTCTTTAAGGTCATCCTCTCCTCTTTGTTACTTCCTCCTGTTTTTAATATACTTGTAAGCAATTCCTCCCAGGTCAATGAAATACAGTATATCAGAATTAGACGTCTTGGGCCCGTCTTAAGTTTGCCAGTGAACATCTGGGGCTGTACATGTGCCATCTTGAGCAGGGGGACCTCGTGGACGCTGCAAGATTTCAGTCCATTACAGCGTAGTGTGTTATCAATGGTGTTTTTGGTGACTGTGGTCCCAACTGCCTTCAGATTATTAACAGTCTCCTCCCGTGTAGCTTTGGGCTGATTCCTCACCTTTCTCATGATCATCCTCACCCCATGAGGCAAGATCTTGCATGGAGCTCCAGACCAAGGGTGATTGATGGTTATTTTACATTTCTTCCATTTCTGAATAATCACACCAACAGTTGTCACCTTCTCACCAAGCTTCTTGCTGATGGTCTTGTAGTCCATTCCAGCCTTGTGCAGGTCTACAATCTTGTCCCTGACGTCCTTTGACACCTTTTTGGTCTTGCCCATGATGGTGGAGAGGGTGGAATAGGAAGAAATTGATTCTGTGGACAGGTGTGCTTTTTACATATAACAAGTTGAGATCAGGTGTATCTGTATTTGGTATTTGATTGATTGATTGATTGATTGATTGATTGGCTGTGTGCCCATGTGAGGGCCCGAATTCTGGCTGGGTTGTAGGGGATCAAATACTTATTTCATTCAACGATATGAAAATCAATTTATAACTTTTATATAATGTGTTTTTTGTGATTTTTGGTTGGTATTCTGTCTCTTTCCATTAAAATGAGACTACCATAAAAATTAGAGACTGTTAATTTCTTTGTAAGTGAGCAAACTTACAAATTCAGCAGGGGATCAAATACTTATTTCCCCCACTGTAGGTAGGTAGGTAGGTAGGTAGGTAGCTAGATAGATAGATAGATAGATAGATAGATAGATAGATAGATAGATAGATAGATAGATAGATAGATAGATAGATAGATAGATAGATAGATAGATAGATAGATAGATAGATAGATAGATAGATAGATTGTCACTGCAGTCATTGCCAAAAGTTCTGAGAATGACACAAGTATTTGTTTTCACAAAGCTGCTTCAGTGTTTTTATATCTTTTCGTCAGATGTTTCTATGGTATACTGAAGCATTTCATAAGTTTCAAAGGCTTTTATTGACAATTACATTAAGCTTATATCTGCAATTCGCCCTGGCATGCTGTCAGTCAACTTCTGGGCCAAATCCTGACTGATGGCAGCCCATTCTTGCAAAATCAATGCTTGGAGTTTGTCAGAATTTGTAGGTTTTTGTTTGTCCACCTGCCGCTTGAGGATTGACCACAAGTTCTCAATGGGATTAAGGTCTGAGTTTCCTGGCCATGGACCCAAAATTTTGAAGTTTTGTTCCCCAAGCCACTTAGTTATCAATTTTGCCTTATGGCACGGTGCTCCATCATGCTGGAAAAGGCATTGTTCGCCACCAAACTGTTCTTGGATGGTTGGGAGAAGTTGGATGTTTTGGTACCATTCTTTATTCATGGCTGTGTTCTTAGACAAAATTGTGAGTGAGCCCACTCCCTTGACTGAAAAGCAACTCCACACATGAATGGTCTCAGGATGCTTTACTGTTGGCATGACACAGGACTGATGGTAGCGCTCACCTTTTCTTTTCCGGAAAATCTTTTTTCTGGATGCCCCAAACAATCGGAAAGGGGATTCCTCAAAGAAAATGACTTTACTTCCAGTCCTCAGCAGTCCACTCCCTGTACCTTTTGCAGAATATCAGTCCATTCCTGTTGTTTTTTTTGGAGAGAACTGGCTTCTTTCCTGCCCTTCTTGACATCAGGCCATCTTCCACCAGGCCATCCTCCAAAACTCTTCACCTCACTGTGTGTGCAGATACATTCACACCTGCCTGTTGCCATTCCTGAGCAAGCTCTGCACTTGTGGTGCCCCAATCTCACAGCTGAATCAACTTTAGGAAACGGTCTTGGCGCTTGCTGGACTTTCTTTGGCGCCCTGAAGTCTTCTTCACAACAGCAGTGGAAATGGGTTTTTTGGGACTAAGTTCATTTTAATGGCAAAGAGGGACTTTACAATTAATGCAATTCATCAGATCACTCTTCATAATATTCTGGAGTATATGCAAATTGCCATCACAAAAACTGAGGCAGCAAACTTTGTGAAAATTAATATTTGTGTCATTTTCAAAACTTTTGTTCATGACTGTATATAAAATAGATAGATAGATAGATAGATAGATAGATAGATAGATAGATAGATAGATAGATAGATAGATAGATAGATAGATAGATAAGCATGAAAGGCACTATATAAAACATATAGATAGAGATGTAATCCATAGCTTCAGGGAATTACCCATCTCTGCACATTGCTGTGAAAAGATGGCATCATTTCACTGTACAATATTTGATATAGGCATTCTCACTTGTAATAAGCCATCTTGAAGTGTAGGTAAATTTAAGCTTATAAGTATAGTGAACATAAAACATATAGTGAATGACCAGTTAGTAAAGATCACATAATTGTCTGTCTATATTTCGGATCTGGCCACCAACAGAGACTTCTTTCTGATACAAAAAATATGATGTTCTGGATATGTTGATTTTCTTCACAGATATCAATCCTTCTCCCTCTAACTTTACAAGCCACAGTGTGCAGAGCTCATCAGTGCCTAAAACTGAACATCCCTGATTTAGTGTCTCATACTGTAAAGAAGTGTCATAAACATGATGTGCAGGGCTGAGGATTGCTTGTTCAGGTCATCTGCCTCAAGCAGAGACTAAGCATGAAGGGATTCATCATTTAGACAGAGTTAGGTTGAAAGTATATGTAAGTGTTATCATGTCAAAGCTCTGAGTCTGAATGGCAAAGCATACAATATAGGTTAGGCACATATTAAAAATCTGATTGCCCAAAATTACAACAAAGAGAGAACTATAAATAACCAGCTTATTTTTTCTCATAACACACATGGTACAACATAACTGTCAAATCTAAAAAAGACAACTTAAAAGGTCAGATTAGCAATAGAAAACTTTAAGTATCCAAATAGTGTATGGCCTTGCATTGCATGATCCATCCATAAAATACATAAATAAGCAAAGGCACAATAGGGACTCTTCTTATCAAATATAAAGTCACCAATGTGGCATTACCTCCACACATAATGTAATCTCGGAAAAATGGAGCCCTGAACCACAAGGGCAACATTAGAAGATATGGGGTCACTCCAGGGAAAAGAACAGAAAATCCAGTTGCTTCTGTGCAGAAATTCACAAAAGCACCAGCCACTAGGATTCCATGAGGATGAAAGCCGAGAATGTAATTCTGACTGGGGTCCAGATCGGCAGTTTTAATCAGCTACAAAGAAATAAAGAAGAGTCAAAGTATCTGCTGTAGCAGTAATTTCTACATAAACAATTTCTCATATAGTACACATTTTACAAATTATTACCATTATTTATTCAACAACTCCTCCTTTTTACAATTTACCCTTTATCAAAATACATTTTACAACAAGTTCACTTAGGTTTAATCTTGTTTGTTAAAATTCACTTACTTTTTAATATTTCTTCCTTACATTAAAGTTTTGCATTTCACACTCACCAGACAAAGGTGGAATGAGCAATTGTCCTACAGGTTAGTAAGCTAGTTAAGTTAGCAACATATTATGTTATACTAGCCAACCCGCGGCGTAACATACGCCGCATAATTATGTATTGATGGGTGAACACTTGCTGAACGACACAGTTGTCCAAATGGGGTGGGTTTGTGGATACCACTGTGAATGAATGAAAAGATGGACCACTGGAGAGAGCAACATACAATTGTCCGTGACTGAAAGCGGGATCGTCTGTGACGATGGAGGCCACGCTGGTGAAAGTTACTTCGTTGGTAGGGATAAGTTTCAGCACTTGTTCATTAAGGTGTAGCGAGTCTTCGTTGTTGACGCTTAATATAGCTTGCGTACTGAGTTGTTCCGGAGTCACAGTTGAGAAACACTTTTTTAATGTCTTTTAAGCACAGGGAAAAAAATTAATATGTGAAACATCCGTAATGTAATAAGCCACCAAGAAAAGTAACATTGCAACAATGCACGTTACGATCCGATCGCTGTAAACAGAAGTGAAAACAAAATCGAGGCCGGTGCATTCTTTAACTGCCTTGTAACGCAATGGTAGTGCTGCTGTTTTGCAGTAAGGAGACTGTGGAAGATTTTGGGTTCGCTTCCCGGTTTCTCCCTGTGTGGATAGCGCTTTGAATACTGAAAACACCGGTATATCAATGTAATGAAGCATTATTATTCTTATGCGTCCAGCACGCTCTCTCGCGCGCGCCTGTATGCGTGTGTGTGTCGCTCGCTCTCTCTCGCTCACTGCACATGTTCCTGCAGGCATACCAGTAAGTGAATGAAAAGATGGAACTCTGGACAGAGCAACATACAACTGTCCGTGACTGAAAACTGGTTTTGGCAGATACATGCACATCTTTTTGAAAGTTTGGCCCTGTGCCTTATCAATTGTCATCGCAAAGGCAAATCTAACAGGAAATTGTCTTTGTATTAAAGTAAAAGGCAAATTATCCGCGACAAACAAACTGTTTTACACGCTGCATACCAACCCGCGGCGTAGTATACGCCGCATAATCATGCTTTTTAAGCAGAGGGAAAAAAATGAACATTTGCAAAATCCGTAACGCCGCTTTCAGTAAGTACAATGCACACGCGTTTAATTTGTCAGCCACTTTTTGCCAGCCGTCTTTTCTGGTTTGGGCTGCTTTTGCAGGGTTACCGCTTGTGCATATTAAATCTTGAAATCCTTCGAGTAACTAATTAACTAACTAACACTAACACTTACTTGTCTTACACCCAGCTTGTGAGAAAAAAATGTGCCCGTTCTTTCATCATTTTGTTGCAGCCTATCAAAGACTTGCTGATCATGTTTTCTAGAGTCAATATACAGTTGAACCTCGGTTCACGACCATAATTCGTTCCAAACCTCTGGTCATAAACCAAAGCAATTTCCCCCATAGGATTGTATGTAAATACAATTAATCCATTCCAGACCATACGAACTGTATGTAAATATATTTTTTTAAAGATTTTTAAGCACAAATATAGTTAATCATTACACCATAGAATGCACAGTGTAATAGTAAAAACATTGAATAACACTAACACAAACACCCAGGCTCCCTGCTCAGCTGCGCGCTCTCTCTCTCTCCAGCAGGCGAGCCTCCCCAAACCCAATCGTCTCTCTCTCTCTCAGCAGCACACGAGCCTCCCCAGCCCCCCCCTCTCTCTCTCAGCAGCACACGAGCCTCCCCAGCCCCCCTCCCTCTCTCTCTCTCTCTCAGCAGCACTCGAGCCTCCCCAGCCCCCCCCTCTCTCTCTCTCAGCAGCACGTGAGCCTCCCCAGCCCCCCTCTCTCTCTCTCTCTCTCAGCAGCACCCAAGCCTCCACAGCCCCCCCTCTCTCTCTCTCTCTCTCAGCAGCACGCAAGCCTCCCCAGCCCCCCCCCTCTCTCAGCAGCCCCCTCCCCCTTTGTCTCTCAGAAGCAGGCGAGCCCTCTCTCTCTCTATAACATTGCAGCAGTTGTATAAACACTTTTTTTTAAAATGAGTTTTAAGCACAGGGGGAAGAAAAGGAACATTTGAACAAATCCGAACTTTATGTAAAAGCCAACCAAGATAGTAACATTGCAGGAGTTCACCATTTTTAATCAGGCGACTGACAGTAGTGGAGTCAGGCACAAAGAAGGTCAGCTGCTGAGAAAGCGTCTCGACTGTTGCAGGGCGGTGAAGCAGGTGAGACGCTAATGAAAAAGAGGCACAGGGTTTATTGGTTTTTAAAGACTGCTTCCTTCATTGTGTTTTAACCTCAGTTTTAAAGGATTGCGCGGCTCTCTCTCTCGCGCTGCCTATGTGTGCCTCTGTCTCTCTCTGGCGCTGCCTCTGTGTGAACCAAGGTTCCACTGAGGTTGACTAATGAAAAGTCAACGTGGCTCAGAGCTGCATGTGGAGTGTGGCACAGACAAACAGAAATGACGGCATGTTTTCCGGGGCGTCGCGTCCGAGTTGGTGGGCGTGGCTCTGCGAGTTGTTGTCGTATCCAATGGTCTTAGAGTTGGTGGGCGTGGCTCCTTCCTGCGTGCGCCATGGGTGTCTTACTTGTCGGCGGCTTAGTGAATCCACGCCCCTTCCGGCGTGCTTTCCATGGGTGGCTACTTGTCTTCCGGCTTAGTGAATTATATATATAGATTGTTTGGTTTAGTTTTTTGTTATTATGGTTGTGTTGCTATTATTTTTTGTCAAAATATCAGGATTTTAGAAATAATTGTTAATTTCTAACAAATTATTGGTGGAAGTCAAAGCATGTGACATAAGCAGAATGCTGGTAAAAAAGATGGCAATGCTTGTTCGCAATCGTCCAAGATTGCAGATTTACACTTTTAAGGATTAGCTGGTGCTATGAATTTTAAGTTAAAAAATTAATTTTGCATGCTAAGAAATTTTTCTTGATCTTTAGTGGTGTTTTTCACTAGTTAATTTATGTGAGGTAATTGCAAATGGGATTATTTCATTTTAATTTTAATTTTTGCAGCATTTTTGCATACAGACTTTGAAAATGAAATTGCAGAAGATAAATTGCATTTTCATTTTATAATTTTCATTTTCATTATTTCAGAAAATACCTCCTAAATTAATTAGTTCAGTTTCTGGTTATGTTGTCTGGTGTTGATGTTGATTGTAATTTACATATTATCTTGTTTTCTAGTCAGCACCACCACTTTGGAGACTTCTTGCTAGGACACAACATCCTGCTAATGAATAAGCTATGTTCCATGTTGTCACATGTGTGACGCTTTAAATGCCTGCATCTCATGTCGTTAGATTTTTAAGACTGTTTTTGTTTTCAAACAACTCATGCTTTATCTATAAATGATTTCTCTTGTGCATATCTCTTAGGGAACAAATCTCGCTCTGGGTCTGTGACTTTGATTATGGTTTACATTGAGGTTTAGATACAAACACTTAGTGATCCCTGCTAGAAGTAAAACTTACACTGTTCTTCTTATCTCTGACACTCTTGTGGTTTGCCTCATTTATTTTCTTATTTCACAAAACAGCAAATTTGACGGTTCTATAAAAGATTATCGACTTAAAACAATATTTGTAGTTAACCTTTTAGTGACTTCATTTGGTTAGTGTAGATTTCCTAGCATTTCACCACTCTCTGGCTTTCTCTTCTCACTAATCTCCTAGTCTAATTCTTAATCCAAAATTCTGTATCATTTTATTGACAGATTATTGTAATTACTTTTGTAATGTCATTGAATGTCCATTTTGTGTATATATTATTTTGTGGACACTGCCAATTTTTGTGTCTGGTTAAAATGATGTTGCATGGTTGGTATGCACATGTGCCATATGTTGTGTAATATGATGGCAAACATGACATATTAGGTTGTAATTATTTAAGCAAGTGTCTAAATTTTGGATTATAAAAAGATAATGAGCCAAGCAATTGTCTAGCACAAGAAAATGCCAAAAAAGAAAATTATTCAGGTTTAGTTTGGTATCAGTTTTGTGACAGTTTTTTTTTGGACTTACCCTAAAAACTCTGACTATTTTGATTTATATAACTCTGTTTGGATCAGTCATCATTTTAGATTAGCTCAACAATTTAGTATAATTAGATCTGAGTGTGTACGTTAACAATTTTTTTTATTGAGTACAGTGAAATCCTATTTTGCATGTGCTTATCAACATGTAACATGTCATGATTAGTAAGCGTAACGACTTAAGAAATAATAAAATAACATGAGTATAAGACATAAATAAGGACAAACACCCCAGAGATGTAAAATAAGCAGTTATTGACAATAAGTAGAAAATAAGGCAAAGAAATTACTATAAGGAATGTAATGCTGAAACGATAACAAATGTAACACAGTCCATCACAAGTGAAAAAGTAGCCCAAAATGTTTAGTACAGAGGAAGTGTCAAAATAAAAGAAATACAGAGAACTGAGAGTTACATGCAGCATTTTACTGACAGATCTCCTCAGTGAACGAGTATAGATAGAAGAAAAATGGTACTTAAGAAAAGATGTTTGACAGATAAAAGAAAAAGAACATAACCATTAATAACAGAAGTTATGAACAAGAACAATTAATAAAGAGATCAGAAATAATTAAAAGGAGCTGGAGAAGAATATTATTACTTCTGGAATAACCAGAATTGTATGAATGAATTTTCCGTATTAATATTTGTCAGATATGGGGAAATATAAATAAAAATATATCAAAATTTGCAATTAGTACAAAAATCAAGAAACTAGATTAATGACTGTCTGTTTATGCAATATAAAAATTATTTTTTACCTCTTTTGACCAGCTCACATTGGAGCCTAATGGTTTTGAAAAATGCACTGAAATTAAAGTTTGGGTCTGTTATTTACACTAATTACAAAACCTGTGCATGAAAAGTCTGTTAGTAAAATAAATATCCTGGAATTAAAAATATACTTTTCCAGTTTTGTGGAAGTTTTTACTTATTAATCTTCTACAAAGTAATGGATGATTCAAATCTGAGGAACATACAACAGATGTTAAAGATTTTAATTTAATGTTGTGACTTGTGCCACCCTGGAACTTTAAACTTTAACTTTAGACTTTTTAAAGTTTCTAAAGAACAGTGAGCTGTGTACCACAGTATCAATATGACCTTTCAACACTGGCAATTTGTTGAAATTCACCCTTGGGACAAATAAAGTGCGCTCACTGATCAATTCATCAAACTATTTATCTAAATTAGTTTAGACAGGTATTGCCAATTTACTGATGATTGTGGACACTTTATATAATGTAGAAGGCTGTTTTAAACATTCCTGTTATTTTTCACTTGATTTGTTTTTTTTAAATGTATTCTTATTTGTTGTTTTTATTCTTCTAATGTTTATTTGTTGATGACACCACAGTGCTGCATTACACTGTAAGTCTATGGATGTGTTTTTGTTGCTGCTGTGTTATTTCTGTTTAAGAACAAATGATTTCAGTGATTTCTTGTTGCATTTTTTACCTAAAACCTAAGGAAATACTTGAGAAAAGACATAAAATATGTTTTTGTTTAACCTCCTTAGCGTGCTTGAAAAAGTACATATAACAGAGGCATATTCATTGTATTTGTCAATTTGTCATTCTAACAGATGTAAACATTTGTAGTAATACATTTTATTACTAGAAATTCTTGTGATGGACCATCTGTTGCAATGACACATGCAATGCATTTTATTGCTACATGCATAACAAAATACATTCCAATAGAAGGTCTATGTTGATTACTTAGATGGGTAACATAATATAAAAAGTATTTTTTGTTGCATTATTAACTGTTGAATTTACCATTTAGAGGGATAATTTTCATTAATTTATTGAATTGCTATCATTTTATCTGTAAAGCAAGATTATGAGGACAAATGTTACATGTTTTAATGTCCAGGATTCTGCATCCTAAGTGCAGCATAGTTACTCTTTATTTACATTTCTTGGATCAGTTGTAAGACTTGTGGTACGGTCATTGCAGCTTTGGCCATTACTAACTCAGACAAAATAAATCAAAACTACTTTACACTACAGTAACAACTCACTCCAGATGATCAATTCAGTCATATAGTTAATAGTTTAAGGATTGTAAAAATAAAATTAACCAAAAGACTTCTTATCAGTAGTTAAATGAAGGTAAATACTGAAATAAACTTGTTTTATTAAGCATTATCCTGTGCTTATCTACAGGATGGCATAGTGAAGGTACAGTACTTGAGATAAGTAAATATCACTCCAGGGCCTGTTTTCCTTATAAACAATTCTGCTTTTGTTTGTCAGGCAGGCCCCCTCACAGACAGATTAACCTAGTACAGTCCTGCTGCCAGCGTTCGTGACAGCAGTGTCATTTCATTGTAGGCAAATCAGAATATACATAGGAGAATAGTGCTGTCGAGATACACTTGGCTGATAATACATGCATTTCATGTTCTGAATCCCCTTTTATCCATCAGTGGGTTTCAGTGAGATGGGTTCCAAGAAAGGAAACAGCCTCAAATTGGCATAGTGATCAATTTACTCAGAATTCAGAATCACATGCTAACTTGACATGGGATGTGGAAGCAGAAAGTGTGCAAACTTACAAGAACAAAACAAGAGAGAGGAAGTCCTCAAGCTTGTTTGGTTAGCTAAGTGTAATTGATATATTTACATATTTATTTTTTAAATATTCAAGTTAATTTGGATCATGTATTTACTGCATTAAGTAAGTTAATTAAGCATGTTCAATAGTAGAATTAGTAGTTTTTTATATATTATTAGTTGTAGTGTTTTAAATATTAGTAAGAGTAAATGTATTTTATATAATATTTAGTAGTAGTAGTAGTAGTATAATAGTTTTTGCTGTTGTTGTTTCATGTCACAAGTGATACTCCAGCTGTATTAATTAACCAAGAGTAGCAGCACATTCATACCCTGAACCATTATTATTAATATTACAACTACAACTAATTAGGGCCTTCATTTATGAAGGAAACACATCAAAAAGTTAGTTAAGTTTGTGATGCGTGATTCTTTATTATTTACTCATATATCTATCGTTCAAATTAAAGCTGTTAATAAGAAATACTAATGTAGTGGATTCAGGGAGGAGCAGGATGGGTATAGGGGGGAGATACCAAGGCGATTCCACTTAGGGCCCCAGTTTGTTTAAGAGAAGGCACTGCTCCTCAGTATCTGCTGTTCTTCCAGTTTCAGTACTATCTTCAAAATTTGCAAGTTTTCTAACTATACCAGAATCAATGTGATTATTATAAATTTTAAAAGTAAAGACAAACCTCAGAGGGTCTCTGATGTCTCATCTGTACTAGTCTCCTCCCAATTAACCTGTCACACATGTGAGGCAGCTAAAGGGCTTGAGTAAGGGCAAATCTGATTCAGACCCGGATGTGGCAGAGTGCACTGATTCTTTTTCTCTTTGGCCTGCAGACCATCCACGGGAGATTCCACCTGGCCTTGTTGACATCACTTCCGGGTCCAAGCCTATGGAGGAAGACCTTGTCGGCTCCAGCCCCTTTGATGTCATGTCCGGGTTTGAGCCTATGGCTGAAGACCCTTATGAGCCCGACCCCTCTGACTTCACTTCCTGTCTTCCCCTTTAAAAGCCTCCACCTTTTCCCTATTCCCTCAGTTCTGTTTTGGACTCAGTTTTGTGCACATTAGTGCTGTATAACATTTTTGCGACTTTGCAGCCAGGATACCAAATATACGGGTGGCTGCCCCAAACCTTACTATGGCTCTGTGTGAAGTTAATGACACCTTATTTGGTTGCAAGTTTGTCGGTTACTTTTCAAGAAACTAATTAAAAGGGCATGCTTAGTTGTGGGACGCACTCTGGATAACCCTGGATGTGCTAGCAAAGGAAAGAGTTAAAACAAAACTGAGTGCCATTATGAACCTGAACCAAGCTGCACATCCTCTCTCTGATACACTAACACTGAGGACTTTCAGCCAACGAATCATTCAGCAGAAGTGTGTTAAGAAATGCGACTGGGGCTCCTTTATACCAACAGCAACACATCTGCATACTGCCTCACTGTGACTGTTATAGCCAAGGCAGAAGTTTTTTTTCTTTTTAATTTCTTTGCTTTTTTGTCATTCTGGTGTGTGTTCAGACAAAAGATTATCTATCTATCTATCTATCTATCTATCTATCTATCTATCTATCTATCTATCTATCTATCTATCTATCTATCTATCTATCTATCTATCTATCTATCTATCTATCTATCTATCTATCTATCTATCTATGATGCCAATAGTTTCATTAGTAGTCAAATTATTCTTTGTTGTGGAAGTGTTTTAGATACTTTTTGAGGGTCTAAGTAAATGATGTCATGTGTTTATGCTTTTGTCCACTACTCCAGTAGCCTGCTCTAAAAGTCTTAACAGATGTGATAGGATCTTCCTTTCATAAACACATGCACTTGAACCCATGCACAGGCCCTTTGGGAATTAAGGCACCTACACTACCAACAGTACTGCTGTGGCACACTAGACTCTAGTAATCAACTAAGAAGCAGAAAATAAACATGAAAGCTCTAAAAAAATGTCCTACCAGTCATCTGCTGTCATCAGATTATTTTTATCAGGCACAAGTTAATCATTAAATCTTATTTTACTACACACTTGCCCAGTTGTTTACAAACACTTCTCACTTCATGGATGTAAAACCGGGAGGCTTGCTGTGTTTTTCAGTGTTTTTATTGTTGCAGGTTTACAAGTCAAGGTTACCATGTTTTTTTGCTGGTGAGAGTAACAGTTTTTATTTTGAACTTGACATTGCACTTTTTTATGTTTTGCTCCTTAAAAATATCTTATTCGACCTTCAGTCTGCATTCAGCCAGAAGTATCCTTGTTTAAATTTAAGTATTTGAGAAACTGCAGTGCTTAACATGAACAAAAATATATTTTGATAAATGATCTGGCTGTTCCTTAATTTATATCTGTATATTACTGCAGCAGTTTGATATAATTTGGTCATTTTGTTTTTTGATTAATGATTGCTTGTTTGCTAGGAAGTAACAACCTCAACTTGTGCTAGCCAGCTCTCTCTAGGAGAGAATTTTCAGCCACAGGCTCATTCTACCACGGTGTGCTAAAGAAGTGCCTCTGGGTTGTTTTCTCCCCACTGCTATAAGGCAATTCAATTCTTCTTCCCAATATACTCATTAAGTTCATTTTGAAATATCTACACAATATGCATTTATTTATTTTTATTGGTTGATTGATTGATTGGATGTATTAATCTGTCCTGTGAGTCGGTATTCTTATATTTTTATGATTCTGCTACTGTATGCATCTGATATTCCCCATGGGATTAATAAACTTTATCTAATCTAATCTAACTATTAACACACTAAAACACTCATCACGCTCACTATTTATAGTGGTCATTCAGAAGTTCTAATCGCTGTTAAATACTGTATGTGTTATTTTAAAATTGTAAATGTACTAAAATTGTTATAATTGTAACATGTTTGGCACAAAAAAATCTTCAATGCAGTCTAGATGAACAAAAAAGGACAGCAGGATCTGCTTTTAAATTTACTCTAGACCCTTTCTTCAGTATACCCCCGATTGTTATCAGAGGATCAGTGACCTGGCCTGGCCACAATGCTCTGCCAGACCATATACAATCTGTCTGCAATTTGTTGGGATTGTAACCTGTCGTAGATATAATGTTTAAGTCTGCATTATAAAGTGAATTCTGTCTTTATAATGACAAACAAGCTGACCACATAGCCAATTCTATAGCCTACTTAAGTTGACTCTTCATGCTTTTCAAAATAAATAAAAGGTAAAGTACCATTTCCAGTTAATGGAAATAACCCAAAAGTTGATAGAAATCTATGTTTTGTACCTAATACTCAAGTTATCATGTTTACATACACACACAGACTTAGGGAGGTCTAAAATGTCGAGATTCATCAAATTCTCTGGGGTATTTGCGCAATAAGGCATCTCAATAATGAAGCAGCAGGCCACAATGACAATAACCAGAGTAACTGAAGGAGAGAAAATTCATTTAAAGATTAAATTAATTTATGCCATGCCACTAAGGATACTATTATACGGAATAATGTTTTAGATGAATTTAGTGAAATGGGCAGCATGGTGGCACAGTGCTGCCTTATGAACACAGCATCCCAGGTTTAAATCCAGTTATATTCAGTATGGCGTTTGCATGTTTTCCAAAGTCTGTGTGAGCTTTCCACCGGGTCTGCTGGTTTTTCTTCCACAACCCCAAAGCCATGCAGGTTAACTGGTGTTACTAAATGAGTCAGAGGGGTGTGTGTTTGTGTGTGTGAGTGGGCTCTACAATGGACTGATACCACGGCCAAGACTTTTTCCTGTGCTTTGCCTAAGCAGTGGCAGCAACTAAACTCCCTAGTCTCTCACCAATCCTGAAATGGCTTAAGCAGTTTTAAGACAATTTGAAGTGGGGTGGCACAGATGTCGGCACTACTGCCTCAAATGCCACCCCACTTACTGTTTTGGGGTTCTTCTTCCCTTTTTTTCTCCCACATACCTAAAGCTTGTGTGTCTAAGGTTAACTGGTGACTCTAAATCGGAATAGTATGAATGAGTGTAGCCTGTGAAAGCAGAGCTGGTTCCTACTTTGTGTCCAGTTCTGGTAGGATTGACTCCATCCCCTGGCACCCTAAAGTGTATTTATTGGATTCAGCAATGGACAAATAAATCATGTAAGCCACTTTCTGCCACCATATAGTTGGTGTTGATTTGAAATCCATCAATTCATATTTGCTAACGCATCATTAAAAATTAAGAATACAAGACATTTGACAAACAAATGGTCATCATTCAGTCCATTAAATTCATTTGAAATATGCATAAAATTTTGGAATTCTATATAAATAAAGATCAAATGGCCTAGGACATTTACAAGACAGTAACCTATTTGTACTTGAATGAGATACTGCAGTGTGAAGGTGTAGTGGTTGCTTCACAGCTAAAATCCAGGCCTGCTTACATTCTGTGTGGTGTTCAATATTCCTCTGTGCTTGCTTTGCTTTTCTTTCACATCTCCTAATCATGTACAAACATAAAAATATACTTAACATTCTAATAATCCAGTCTGTAGTGAAGGGGGGCTGGAGCCCACATTTGGTGAATATAGAATTGCCAACTAACCAAACATATGCATATCCTTCAGATGTGAGATGGGCACTGAAGTACCTAGAAAAAAACCCAGAGAGACATGGGAGCACAACAGAGATCGGACATGGAAGGACATTTGCAGTGTTCTGTGAGTTCAGGATGATCTTGTGCTGATCTGGTGTTGGTACATATTTATAGTAACAAGACTAACTTTGGGGATTTTCAGTGTACCGCAGTGCTGCAGACTAGCAGTGGACCAAGACTATGATTCAGTGCAGTTGCAGTGGGCATTTTGGAGTCGGAGAAGGAGTACAAAGTTGCATACTAACTTATAGACCCCCCATGAACAGGTTTAAAGCCCTTAGTATCCATCCATCCATCCTCTTCTGCTTATCCGAGGTCGGCTCGCGGGGGCAGCAGCTTGAGCAGAGATGCCCAGACTTCCCTCTCCCCGGCCACTTCTTCTAACTCTTCCGGGAGAATCCCAAGGCGTTCCTAGGCCAGCCGGGAGACATAGTCCCTCCAGCATGTCCTGAGTCTTCCCCGGGGCCTCCTCCCGGTTGGACGTGCCCGGAACACTTCACCAGGAGGCATCCTGATCAGATGCTGAGCCACCTCATCTGACTCCTCTCGATGCGGAGGAGCAGCGGCTCTACTCTGAGCCCCTCCCGGATGACTGAGCTTCTCACCCTATCTTTAAGGGAGAGCCCAGACACCCTGCGGATGAAACTCATTTCAGCCGCTTGTATTCGCGATCTCGTTCTTTCGGTCACTACCCATAGCTCATGACCATAGGTGAGGGTAGGAACATAGATCGACTGGTAAATTGAGAGCTTTGCCTTACGGCTCAGCTCCTTTTTCAGCATGACAGACCGATGCAGAGCCCACATCACTGCGGACACCGCACCGATCCGCCTGTTGATCTCACGCTCCATTCTTCCCTCACTCGTGAACAAGACCCCAAGATACTTGAACTCCTCCACTTGAGGCAGGATCTCGCTCCCAACCCTGCGAGGGCACTCCACCCTTTTCCGGCTGAGGACCATGGTCTCGGATTTGGAGGTGCTGATTCCCATCCCAGCCGCTTCACACTGAGCTGCGAACCGATCCAGAGAGAGCTGAAGATCACGGCCTGATGAAGCAAACAGGACAACATCATCTGCAAAAAGCAGTGACCCAATCCTGAGTCCACCAAACCAGACCCCCTCAACACCCTGGCTGCACCTAGAAATTCTGTCCATAAAAGATATGAACAGAATCGGTGACAAAGGGCAGCCCTGGCGGAGTCCAACTCTCACTGAAAATGGGTTCGACTTACTGCTGGCAATGCAGACCAAGCTCTGACACTGGTTGTACAGAGACCGAACAGCCCTTATCAGGGGGTCCAGTACCCCATACTCCCGGAGCACCCCCCCACAGGATTCCCCGAGGGACACGGTCGAACACCTTTTCCAAGTCCACAAAACACATGTAGACTGGTTGGGCGAACTCCCATGCACCCTCCAGGACTCTGCTAAGGGTGTAGAGCTGGTCCACTGTTCCGCGACCAGGATGAAAACCACACTGTTCCTCCTGAATCCGAAGTTCGACTATCTGACGGATCCTCCTCTCCAGAACCCCCGAATAGACTTTTCCAGGGAGGCTGAGGAGTGTGATCCCTCTGTAGTTGGAACACACCCTCCGGTCCCCCTTCTTAAAGAGGGGGACCACTACCCCGGTCTGCCAATCCAGAGGCACTGTCCCTGATGTCCATGCGATGTTGCAGAGATGTGTCAACCAAGACAGCCCTACAACATCCAGAGCCTTGAGGAACTCCGGCTGTATCTCATCCACCCCCGGGGCCCTGCCACCAAGGAGTTTTTTGACCACCTCGGTGACCTCAGTCCCAGAGATGGGGGAGCCCACCTCCGAGTCCCCAGGCTCTGCTTCCTCATTGGAAGGCATGTTAGTGGGATTGAGGAGGTCTTCGAAGTACTCCCCCCACCGACCCACAACATCCCGAGTCGAGGTCAGCAGTGCACCATCCCCACCATATACAGTGTTGACACTGCACTGCTTCCCCCTCCTGAGACGCCGGACAGTGGACCAGAATCTCCTCGAAGCCGTCCGAAAGTCATTCTCCATGGCCTCCCCAAACTCCTCCCATGCCCGAGTTTTTTTCTCAGCAACCACTGAAGCCGCATTCCGCTTGGCCTGCCGGTACCTATTAGCTGCCTCCAGAGTCCCACAGGACAAAAGGGACCGGTAGGACTCCTTCTTTAGCTTGACAGCATCTCTCACCGCCGGTGTCCACCAACGGGTTCAGGGATTGCCGCCACGACAGGCACCGACCACCTTACGGCCACAGCTCTGGTCAGCCGCCTCAACAATAGAGGCACGGAACATGGCCCATTCGGACTCAATGTCCCCCACCTCCCTTGGGACGTGGTCGAAGTTCTGCCGGAGGTGGGAGTTGAAGCTACTTCTGACAGGGGGCTCTGCCAGACGCTCCCAGCAGACCAACACAACAGATTTGGGCCTACCAGGCCTGACCGGCATCCTCCCCCACGATTGGAGCCAACTCACCACCAGGTGGTGATCAGTTGACAGCTCCGTCCCTCTCTTCACCCGAGTGTCCAAGACATGTGGCCGCAAGTCCAATGACACGACCACAAAGTCGATCATCGAACTGAGGCCTAGGGTGTCCTGGTGCCAAGTGCACATATGAACACCCTTATGCTTGAACATGGTGTTCGTTATGGACAATCCGTGACGAGTACAGAAGTCCAATAACAAAATACCACTCGGGTTCAGATCGGGGGGGCCATTCCTCCCAATCACACCCTTCCAGGTCTCACTGTCATTGCCCACGTGAGCATTGAAGTCTCCCAGCATTACGAGGGAGTCCCCAGAAGGTATGCCCTCTAGCACCCCCTCCAGGGACTCCAAAAAGGGTGGGTACTCCGAACTGCTGTTCGGTGCATATGCACAAACAACAGTTAGGACCCGTCCCCCCACCTGAAGGCGGAGGGAGGCTACCCTCTCGTCCACCGGGGTAAATCCCAATGTACAGGCTCCAAGTCGGGGGGCAATAAGTATGCCCACACCTGCTCAGAGCCTCTCACCAGGGGCAACTCCAGAGTGGTAGAGAGTCCAGCCCCTCTCAAGAAGATTGGTTCCAGAGTCCAAGCTGTGCGTCGAGGTGAGCCTGACAAAAATCTAGCCGGAACCTCTCAACCTCGCGCACTAGCTCAGGCTCCTTCCCCTTCAGAGAGGTGACATTCCACGTCCCAAGAGCCAGCTTCTGTAGCCGAGGATCGGACCACCAAGGTCCCCGCCTTCAGCCATCACCCAACTCACACTGCACCCGACCTCCTTGGCCCCTCCCATAGGTGGTGAGCCCATGGGAAGGGGGACCCACGTTGCCTCTTCGGGCTGTGCCCGGCTGAGCCCCATGGGTGCAGGCCCAGCCACCAGGCGTTCACCATCGAGCCCCATCTCCAGGCCTGGCTCCAGAGGGGGGCCCCGGTGACCCGCGTCCAGGCGAGGGAAAACGCCGTCCAAATTTTTTGTTCATCATAGAAGGTCTTTTGAACCGCACTTTGTCTCATCCCTCACCTAGGACCAGTTTGCCTTGGGTGACCCTACCAGAGGCATAAAGCCCCGGACAACAGAGCTCCTAGGATCACTGGGACACGCAAACCCCTCCACCATGATAAGGTGGCGGTTCGAGGAGGGGCCCTTAGTATGATAGGTAAAAGTCACACAGACTGTTACGGACATGAAAAACCACTAATATGTCATTAAAAAAGTATGGAAACCATATTTTATATTTTTAGTTCTGCTGAAGTAAAACATGATATTGAATTAAATATATTTAACTCAATGCTGTAGAAGACAAGTGATGCACAAAAACATTTACATTGCGTAATATAAGAAAGCGAAAAATACACTCAACATAAGTTAAACTATTAATCTTCGATAAAAAGATGAAGAATCAGTGTCCTTAACTAAGAAATCGCTTGGCCCACTGTTCAGAAAGTGTGCATTGAAAGATGCTGACAGTTTCTTCTGTGCTGTGTTTCTTCAGAGTGTCGTGGAGGTTTCTTTGTGGGTGTCTTCCTGCTCTGGGTTCTCTCACAACATGTGTTATATAAAGCTTGTACTTGACTGTGAAGTTTGTGATGAGACATTTTACAAGTATTGCCCCACCTCTGACTAGGTACTTCATACACTTTAGTAAGTGTTGGATTAATTTTCTTATTAAAAAAGCTAGGCAAATAATGAATGACCTGTATCAATTCTTCTGTGTTTATTTACATAATTGGGAAAGGATTTGCAGCAAGATTAGATTAAGACCCCCACAGGCCCCAGGATGTCACATGTATATATTTACATTTTACAGTCTTCATATATAAAAATAAAATTGGAGATTTGAGCATGCAGTCACTAATACCGTACGTGGTTTGTCCTCAAACATTTGATCTCAATGTTACACATACATTATATCAAGTGGAGAGGAAGTCCCCCTTAGAGATTTAAGCAATGGGCCACTCGTATGTTACATTGAGTAGGAGAGATATAATGTATGAGTAGCCATGTATGTGTATTGTGTGGAAGAGCGCAAGATATTGTTGAAACAGAAAAATGCTGACATTACATTTTTCTTGCATATGTAAAAGCCTTTTTGTGACCAAGGTATGCACTCAGGTCACTCTGATGGCAGATCAGGCCAGCAGTTACAAAGAGACAATTATGCTTCAGATATTATTCTACTAATGTGTACCTCATTATGTGTCATTACTTTTTGTATAGGGATATCTGGACCTTTTCATATGCTTTACCTGAATAAAGTTTACAATAGAGAAAGCCAATCGAATATAGCTTAATGATTGCATCTATTTTTAATATGTTTACATGAGGATGCACTTTCTCCTTGTACTCTGTCCCTTTAAATTGACAGGAATGTGTAGTGACACATTGTTAATTGAGAGAGGGTGAGACGTCAATTGCTGGTGTACCACCATTGACTGGCAATCAGAGTGCTTGCCGAGAAAACCGAGGAGAAACACAAAGGCAAAGCAAGACTAGCTGTGAATTAGTTAAACTTGGTATTAATCCTGTTGCCCTGTTCACTGATACAACCCTTAGACCTGAGGATCATCTCCTCTTAGTACCATACTACATAGTCTGGTCTTGACCTGCAGCTAGAACAGTACTGTCTTAAGTACACTGCAATTGACATAAAGTGTTTAGCTATTTGAAACCTGGTGTGAGTGTTGAAGTAAATTTGTCCTGTGTGGTTCACCAGTTAACCGAATATGCACTTTTCTGGTGTAACTGGATTGATCAGAGAAACTTCTCATAGACATGGAGGAATGGTGTGTCAGGATATAAACTGAAATGTGCGCAGATTTGTTGGAAATTGGTAAAATAATTAACTAAACTGCTTCTGCCTTCACACTTAAATAACACTTAAGCAGCCCCAGCACATGGAATAAATTACTAAAGTACTATGGCAGAGAGTAGGCGTTTAGGGATCTTCAGATGTCAGCTTGATGTTATTTTAGTCAATCTCAATAAAAAGGATCGGCAAACTTGTTGGGCTGAGTGGCCTGTCCTTCGACATAATTTTTCAAATGTTATTGACGTTTTATAAAACAACATCATATGGCTTAAATGTAGTCTTATTATTAATTACCTGCAGCCATTGATTGTGTTAAGTGGGCTCAAAAATGAATGGCTGGGTGGATTATTAACTTACTTTACACATACATTTCACAGAATTCAAGAGTTCTGCTTTACAAAACTGTTCACCATTTAGACTCCCATTTAGACTTTAGAATATGTCAGACTTGAGCTGAGAAGCTCACAGTTCAAAAACTCACTATCCTTTGTATTTTTCTGTATATGTTTTAACTCAATGTGAGATTATGTCCGTTCTGTGAAGCAGCCCTTCAGTCTTTTAGTAGCCCATCTGGCATTTGACACGACTACCAGATGGCTACACTTTGGGCGAGGGGACAGCTTATGGTAAGGCGGGTGAGGATAAAGTTAATCAGAAGTGGCTTCAGAAAAGTAAGAAGACCAATTAGCTTTTTTATTGAAACACTGTAAGTGTAGCAATAAGCTCAGGCTCCCCTTAAGCAGATTTAGTAACAGGATGGATAGCTATAAATAAAGATTGAATTGTCATGTACATGCTTTTAAATAAAATTAATATATCAAAAGGGATGTATTTTACAATTGAGGTCAGTATTCTGTACATTCTTGGGACCCAGCATGTAACAAGAAGATGTGTCAGCAAAGACACCCTATTTCATATGTTTTATACAGTATTCTAAGAATAATTTCAAACTGTAACAGCTTCTTAGCGACTTGAAAGCCCTGTAACCCTTGACCCTGGAAAGTATTCTGTCTCTTGGTCCAGAAGTGATCATGAAATGCATTTCAAAGGTTATTTGGGGTTGACTTTAATTGGTGAGAGGATGTGGGACTGATCGAGTTGGAAGGTCAGAAAGTGTGGAAGCCACCCTCACAATTAGAGCAAAGAACAGTGCTGGAAAATCCAAAGGGGCAGTGGGATTTGATTTACAGTATCTGTTTTTCATTTGACTACTTTGCGTTCTCCCTTTGATTATCCTGTTCTTGTGAGTATTTACGTGTAAACTCATATTTGATCATTTGAAAGTCTTCTTGACATTGCTCCAGGTTTTCAGTGGTATTAAGGGGTGTTCTCATTTTCATGAGTCTTAAGACATGTTCCTAAGTTAGCACCAGTGATTGTAGCTCTGTGTATGTGTGTTTCCTGTCACCGAGTGGGGTCTCAGCTGAGATTTGGTACTGCTTTTTGACCCATAGAATCCAGTATCCTGTGAATATGGAAAGAAAAATGTGGTAAGGTAGTATAGATTTAGACTGATTAGGCTCCTACGTGCCATCCATTATTTATGTGCAGTCTGTCTATTCAATTTTAGAGCTATGAAGTGAACTTTGTACAGAAGTATTATAGCTTTTTGAGTTCAATTGTGCAAGATCATGCTAGCAATAGCTTCCTAAGACTATGGCAAGCATTCAAATGAGCGAGTAGGAACATCACTATTAGACAATGACATGGAAAAGCTCATCATGAGTGACAAGAGTCTCTGCTATGTACAAAGTGGTAATGTTGAAGAGAGAGAGATGCAAGGCATAATTTAGAAGCAAACCAAACATAAATAAGAACTGGATTTGGGGTTAGCACTATTCTAGTCAAGTCAATGTAATTTTTTTCATGTTAGGATCCACAAGGCATTAAGGTTTTCTCCCTCACACTTTAAGATATCACACACAGGAGACTCTAAATCGGCCCACTGACTGTGTGTCTGAGTGTGCCCTACTTTATATTGGTGCCTGGTCCAGGTCTGTGTTGTGCCAAGCATGGCTGGGATAGTTTGTTTTCACTTAGGAGCCTCAATTGAGTAAGAAGGTTAAGAAAATGGACAGATGGTTGAACAAATGTCAAATAAAAATGCCTGTATTTAAAAGCATATGTTAAATGGTGCTACATCTAGATAAAGATTGCTTAAAATGCAGATTACATATTTACTGTACCAACTTTGACCTTTAACATACTGAGCATTTCAGATTAGACATGTGCTGAGCTAAGAGTAAGAGCATAGGAAAGAGTGGAAATTAAAAAATACTTTCGAAACACCAGGCTGTAAACTTCAATGTCAGTGACTACTGCTGAGGCAGCAAGCAGCTAGCGATAAGAATTAAATAGGAGTGTGATGTGAAAGTGAAGAGAATCACTGCATGCCACTCAGTGTGGTGTGCCATCCCATTCATGATGCCCCCTACAATGGACTGGCATGATGCTCCTTATTCTCTTTGTTGGTGATTTGTCTTGACTTAACTGATCAGCAGTTAGGTGGGCTACATCTCTTCATTGTAGGCACCAGGTGTTCAGTTACCATTTGATAACTGGCATATGACTGTATAATGTAAGCCTAAGTACAAGTCAAAGGGAAAAAAGAGAAAGTGGATGGAAGATCTCATTTGCTTAATTTGTTCATGCACAGATCTGTTCAGGTAATCTTTAGAAAACCCAAATTAAAGTGTTTTTCACAAGTATGCACTCGATGACTCCCTACAGTCTGGCAGCTTAATGCAGTTGATAGCGGGCTGCAGTGGGCGCAGTTTCGTTTTTCATAATGAGAGTCTAATATTTGAGTCTTAATGAATTTGTCATTTCTTGTTTACCAGATCGACATTTTTAAATTTGTACTCTGTATCAATCTAAGCTCTTTATGTACAAGTGTTTATTTTACAGAAGATAAAACTGAGCTCTTTATGTACAAGGATTGATTTTCCAGAAGTATATTCTGTTTCTTTGATGTGCCTGTAATAACCTTTGTGCTAAACAATTTTAAGATGTTTTCCAATAAACTGATATTGCTGCTCTTAATAGGTACAACTTTTCACATTGGGACAAGTGTTGCATAAAGTGCCAACAGCCATAGTTGAATACAATTTGTAATGGGTGGCATGCAAGGACAAGTGGCAAGTGGGCAAAAAGTGTGGCAAGGCATTCCCTGCCTAGGCCAGGAGGGTGCCAGTAGAGAAGTGGGCACGCTGGCATCCCGGCAGAACAACACCCAACCAGGAGGGCAGTGTTACGGAAGGACAGGGGGAGATATCCTGTTGTCTTGATGGGCAGGACGGGCACCACCATTAAGGTAAATTAGGCATTCGCCTAGGACACATATCATAAGGCAGGGGGGAACCCAGCAGCACGGGTTAGCTACACAACAATCGGTTAGTGCACTAATGAGCTTGGCCTATGGCACAAAATAACCTAGCACTGGCACTGCTGACAGGGTCCCTGATATGCTAGATGGCAGCATCCCTGGGACAGGATTCCCTCATGGACACCTGCAAGTTGTTTATTCTAAACTCTTTTGGAGAGGTTTATCCAATGATGAGGTAATGAGTAGCTGTGTGTTGTCAACTTATATAGGTGCAGGGAGATATCCAGGATGCCATTGGACCAGCAGCAGCCATAGTAGCCATAAACAGCTTGGCCGCAGGTATGCAAAGGCTTAAAATTGTGGCAACCAATCAAAAAACAAAGCTCAAAATGACAGACAACAATAAAATAAATATGCCAGTTGAAATAAAAACACAAAAGTTCAAAACACAAAAAGAATTGAACCAGGAAAGTCAAAAACTGAGATTCGTTACACCACCTAAATCTCAGTGTTGTAGTTGTTAACTTGAAATAAAATTATTCATCCATCCTTTATCTGAGCCTGTTTATTGGATGTCAGGGTTGAAGAGATTACAAATATTTAACAAATCACACATGAAAAAACAGAAAAAGGCATATCTTTGGGAGCTTGCATATGTAGAAGAAGAAAATGACACTGCATTTATAGCTTGTCTAAGCATTTTATATAGTGAGTGGGGGGCCACTTCAACCACGGCTAATGTGAGGCAACCACCAGGATGATGCAATGGCAGCCATTTTTAGACCAGTACCCTCACCACACCCTAGCTACTAGGTGGTGAAAGGGTGAGAGAGATGGTTAGCCAGTTAGGAACAGAGGACAATTAGAGTCCTGAATGAACAGGCCACGATAGGCAATTTAGCTCAGACATTTGGGTACAATGCTCAGGGATCTGTTATGATCACAGAGAGTTAGGACCTCGGTTTTACATCTCATCCAAAGGATAGCACCATTTTGTTTCAGCACGGTGTCCTCATCAGTGCACCGGGACATTGGGATCCACATACAGACAACATGGTAAGTGCCCCCTGCTGGCCTCACCAATACCTTTTCCAGCAGCAACCCACGTTTTTCCTAGATGGTCTCCCCTACAAGTAATGGCTGGGCCCAAACATACTTAGCTTCAGGCGGATGACCTCTTCTGAAGTGCAGGCTAAAGTGATCTTGGGCTCAAACATGGGGAGAACACACCTACACTATAAAGACAACAATAGGGCCTCTGGAATGGAACTGTACCACGCTGTCACTCCATTTAACCAGGTCTCATAAAAGCAAAATGTATTTTAACTAAGAAACTATAATTCGTTTGGTGATTTCTTTATTAAAATTAAGACTCATAAAATTTTAAAAATGTATTGTATGTTAGATGCTTTTAGCTGCGGGACAAGAAAGCCCTGATGAAATAATTAAAGCACTTTAAATGATGTAAACTGTAGTCAGCACATACCAGGACATGCTGAAAAATGCAACCTCAAGGAGAGCGGGCATAAAAAAATCAGCTTTTAGAGTGCCAAACGTCCAGTAGATGGAAGCACCTCGCCATGTAACTGTTTGCGTAAAACAACCCGGGAGTCTGAAGCACATTCTGCTTTTTGAATTACAGGGCTAGAGGACTCTGCTAAAAGTGCACGATTATTCAATGTTATGTTGACAAATCCTCAAAAAATAAACTCTGTACTTTTAAATTATAATTACTTTATCAGATAAGGTGGAACGGACAATAGATTTTGACCCCAGTTTACACAATGTGTTATCATTATACAACTCTGAGCAAGAAAAAAGACATAGCCCCATAAGGCATTTTTAAGCATATTATAATATTAACACGTTTAGGACTGAAACCAGGAAACGTTTCTTTATGCAAAGAGTTGTGGGAATCTGGAACAAACTATGGAGACAAGTAGTTGAAGCAGAAACTGTGACAACCTTTCAGAAGAATCTGGATGAGATTTTGGGGCTATTAGCTAAAAAAATGGCTTGATGGATTGAATGGTGTCCTCTCATTTGTCACATTTCTTATTGTCTTCTGTTCTAATATTTGTTAATCATATTAAAACATCATATTATATTGTGACCAACTCTGATGTTCTGAACTCTGGCATTCAGTGTGTCGCTGCTATGTTGCATTACACTTCTAGGGAGCCATAGAGGTCTGCTAATAACAAACAACGTGTTTTAGGCTTTGGTTTATTTAAAAGGCTAATTCATTAATTATTCACTAGAATTTAGAGCTACATACATGTGCATCACTACAAGCATGGCAGCATTCATTTGTATTGTCATACACCACTATGATCAAGTGTATGACTCTCTGCTCTATCTTGCTTAATTAAAAAATGGAATTAAAAGAGCTATATAAGGTTTTTCCAGTGCCTATAACTGCCTGGCTGACTAAGACCAGGCACTGGAAATACCTGATTTTAGCTCTTTTAATTCCATTTTTTGTAATGAACAACACAATACTAAATAGCAAGTAAGAATCTACTCTGTATACATGACAGTATTGACCCTACAAACAATCTAACTTTTATTTTTGTACAATTGGAACATTAAATCCAATTCTGCTTATGTACTGGACAGGCTTGTGGTGCCCGGCAGTCTCATGCACACATTCAGGGTGAGTAAACATGCAGTCACCAGGAAGATTGTGAGTAACTGTGCACAGAGTAGACAGATGTATTTAATATAGAACAGTTGGTACTAGCACTTTATGCCTTATGGCTGTACATTTTTTACCAGACTAGATCAGCATTTACAGTATAACCCTCTGCTATTTAATTTTTGACCCCTTTTCCTCTTTTTGTTAGCTGGTGTAGAAGTGTGGCTCTGAATGTGTGTATTCCCTGAGATGGTCTTGCTCTCCATCCCAGCTTGTTTCTTGTCTTGCACCATCCCTTTACTTTCAACACCACTTCCCCACAACACTGAACTGGATACAGTATGTGGATTGAAAAATGGAAGATGCATTTTTTCCCTGTCAGTAAAAGATATATTTACACCCTTGTGTTTTTAAGAGATTAAATATGTACCAAAGAAACCAAAAGGTCCTGACTCTGTTCAACCTAATTTGAAGAGATACCAAAATCAGAGCATCTAATCACATGGGATTCTGGAAGGATGTGCAAGATGCCTCTCATTAGCATTTCAAGGTTTGTACTAAATTATCTTCTCCTGCTATTGAATGGATCCCTCTCCAGGGCTAGTTTCTGCCTTGTCTTGATGCTGCCAGTATACCCTGTGGATCTCCACTACCCTGAATTTGAATAAATTACTTCAGTACATAAATCAAAGAAATGATGGATGGACAGATAGATGGAGTGATGGATGGATGGATGAATATCATCTTTGACCAGAAGAAAATGGTGGAAGTGGACAGTGCCTACAATTCCAAAAGTGGTTTAATTGTATGAAATATAAAAATTGCTAACGTAAATACATGCTTTGATCTGTTTGATCTTCTCTGCTATATTTTAAATTCCAATGTCATTTGCTGTTAACTAAACTAAGACTTAAAGGTGGTGCAAAAAATAAAATAGACATGGCTTCTACTGCCTAACTGATGGATGAATCCAGTCTGTTAAAATTTACTCTACAAAAAGGAATTTTAAGCAAATTCAAACAAAATTGTACTATGCCTTATAAAAGGAGTTTAACTTTGACATCCATCCATCCATCCATTTTCCAACCCGCTGAATCCGAACACAGGGTCACGGGGGTCTGCTGGAGCCAATCCCAGCCAACACAGGGCACAAGGCAGGGAACCAATCCTGGGCAGGGTGCCAACCCACCGCAGGACACACACAAACACACCCACACACCAAGCACACACTAGGGCCAATTTAGAATCGCCAATCCACCTAACCTGCATGTCTTTGGACTGTGGGAGGACACCGGAGCACCCGGAGGAAACCCACACAGACACGGGGAGAACATGCAAACTCCACGCAGGGAGGACCCGGGAAGCGAACCCAGGTCCCCAGATCTCCCAACTGCGAGGCAGCAGCGCTACCCACTGTGCCACCGTGCCGCCCTTAACTTTGACATTCCCAAAGTATTCAGTATTTTTGTTGAACTGATTTATCGTCTATAAACTAACATAAAGTTTGCCAGCCTCAGCAAGTACTGTAATAATAGCAATAGTACTGTAACAAATATTATATTATATTATCTACTATGGGGTGGCACAGTAAGAAGACCAGTGTTCACATCCCAGGTCCACCCTGCATGGAGTTCAGTTTCCTCCCACAATGCAAAGCCATGCAGGTCAGCTAGACTGGCAATGCTAAACTGGCCCTAGTGTGTGGCTGGAGTGTGTGTGTACACCCTACGATAGACTGGCATTCCTATCCAGAATTTGTTCCTGCCTGGGATAGGCTCCAGCCCCCTGTGACCCTGCTCAGGATTAGGCAAGTTTAGAAAATGGTATGGTATAATATTATATTCCTGCCTTGTGCCTGATGACTGCTGGGATAGGCTCCAGCTTTCCTATGACCCTGCTCTGGATAAGCAGGTTTGAAAGATGGATGGATGGGTACATGTTATGGTGGCCCAGTGTCCAGTACTGCTGTCTGCTGGGTTTGTCTGTGCAGAATCTTCCAATATGTGCATGGGTGTTTCTCCCACATTCCCAAAGACATATGGGTTAGTTTAACTGTTAATTCTCAATTCCAAAATGGCTCCATGAAGATGTTTTAAAATTCAGGTTCCTTGAAGGACTGTCCATGGCTGGTTCCTATACTGTACTCAATGTTGCCAGGACTGGCTTCTGTCTCCAAGAGACATTGAATTGGAGAGTGTGTATTTAATTATATTATTTCTCTGTACTTGTTTAACAGCCATTTTCTTAGTTCAGGCTTGTAGGTCAGCTCTAAATATGAGGCTATTGGAGTAGAACATGTTTACAGTTGGATGTCCTTCTTGATGTCAACCTCCCTTAGTTTCCTTTTACGCCACTCAAGAGGTTATAGGTAATATTCTATTCTGCTCTGTTCTCTTCTGATCTGTCCTGTTCTGTTCTGTTCAGTTTTATTATATTCTGTTACACATTTCTCCTTAAACATCCCAAAGAGGTGTTTGTTAAATTAATTGGAGATTCCAAACTGACTCTGTCAGAGTGTGGCAGGCCTGCGTATCCTGCAATGGGCAGGCATCCCAACCAGGGTTGATTTCTATCTTGCACCAATTCTAGTAGGATAGGCTCTTGCTCCATGACCCTTAACTGGGTTAATGGGGTTTGAGAATGAATTAGATAGATAGATAGATAGATAGATAGATAGATAGATAGATAGATAGATAGATAGATAGATAGATAGATAGATAGATAGATAGATAGATAGATAGATAGATAGATAGATAGATAGATAGATAGATAGATAGAACTTTTTTTGATGAGTAGGTTCAATGAAAGGATCGATGGATGTGTGGGTTGGGAATTCCAATCAATACATGAGTCAGTATTTTAACAGTGTTATAAAAAGAGTACATCTGGGACTGGCAAACCTCTCCTGCTGCTCTCTTATGATACTTTCTGTCCACAGCTGTGCTCTCTAATACAGATACATGTCCTAATGGTTGGACTTTTGTTGTTTTATAGTCACCTGGGGAAAAAGATCGAAATGTGCTTGTGAAAACCTACATATTTGCATAAATATTTGAATTGGATTTAGTTTTACTTAATGAACCATTGTATAATACAATTGATTTAGCATTTCAGTATGCTCCAAAACAGCAGTGAATTACTAACCAAACAATTACATACTAGCATACTGAGTCACAGTGATTATCCTGAATCAAAAGTAAGGTACAAGTGAGTCAATAATAAAGCTGGGGCAGTTATCATCACTGATTGGTTTTTGGAAAGAAAATTAAAAAAAAAAACTGAAGCTTCATAAGTGGTACAAACTTATTAACATGGTTCATCTTTTTTAAATCACTTATTGAAATTGGCACAATGTGTTTCCAGAAGTGAGATGGTATAGCACCCTGTCTAGGGTTTGCTCGTGACTTGGCAAGCTTGGTTCTCTGAAAAGTCTAAAATGGAATAAACGTGTTCAGAAGATAGATAACTCATGATTCATCTGAGCTGTTTTCATTTTGTAAAGAATTGTTCTATTGCTCCTTATAGTATTTGATCTCCAAAATGAATGTATTCTGTGCATGAAATACAGTAAATACTATTCCTTGTAGCCTCCTTAGCATTACATTTTTTCTCAAATTAACATGAAAAAACTGCATTTTTTGACTTGAAAAATTACATATTTACTAAATTTCATCTTTCTACTGTAAAACGTGTAAACACTAAAAGTACAAAGTCAGAAGTGCAAAAAGTTCAATAATTATACAAATAATAATAATGCATAATTATAATAATAAAAATAATGCTAATACTGTATATATTGTCAAAATATGTCATTTGTGTGGTATATTTTGAATCATGGTGAAATACACAATCTATCGTCACAGTTGGGACAATAATAGCATGATTCCTTGCGGATTTTCTTTCCAGACTGATTGGCTTTTGAATATCTCATGTGCAATTGACCCGAGCATTACTTTCGGATTCATCAGAATCACTTTCTATTTCACTGTCCGTTTCAATTCAACTACCTGAAGTGAGATTCACTTCGTCATCACTGCTCATATCACTGTGAAGAGCATGCAAAACCTGGGCTGCTGAAAAGCGTTTTCCTCTGAGATGCCATTATGGGGCTAGGAGAAGATGTGTTTTCACCGTTAGCTGGGTAACACTTGGGGCTGTCGCTTATACAAGATACACCTATATTGTTTCCCGAGCAATACTCGGCAGTAACGCTGTTGGCACTTTTAAAGTCCAAGTAATCCTCAGGTCATACACTTACACAAGACACATCTATACAGTTGCCCAAGTGATGCTCGGGACTAATGCTTTTAGCAATGTTTTACAGCCTGAGTGATGTTCGGGTCTAACGCTAAGAAGGTTAATTGAGATGACATTTGTGGATTGAGTAGTGATTTGATAGATTTCTCATGTGATAAAAAATGAACAAATGGAATGGTTGCTGTATGCAGACGACATCATGATCACGGAGGAAACAAGACACATCCTAGAGCGGCAGACACAGCGGTGGAAAGATTGGCTAGACAAAAACGGCCTGCGACTAAACCTCAAGAAGACCGAATACCTTGAAAGCGGCCCACAGGCAAAGGGAACAATACAAGTGGATGGCCATGAAATGAACAAGATCACAGAATTCAAATACCTGGACTACTGTGTAAGTGTCGAAGATAGCACCTTCCCTGATGCCCACAGACTTGTTGCATGGATCAAGTGGTGACAAGTCATAGGCATGCTGTATGGATGCCGAATTACATCAAGGCAAAATTAAACAACCAGTGGTCCTCTATGGCGTTGAATGTTGCCCAGCCACCACACAACAAGAACAGGTGCTCCATAAGATGGAGTTGAAGATGCTCAAACAATCTTTCAAACTCACGAGGTGGGATCACGTTGTGAACATGGACATTAGGTGAAGAATGGGAGTGCCACTGATCACTGAGAAGATGCAAGAGGCTTGATTGAGGTGGTATGGACATGCCTTGCATAGCAAAGAAGAGACAGTGGCCTAGATCACCCTTCAACTCAGCCCAGATGGCATCTAAAGCAGCGGACCCTGCGTTAGTGCAGGACAAACCCTAGTAAAGAAGAAGAAGAAGGATTGAATGGTTGTAAATAAAAGAGGTGAGGTGGGCAGTCCAGTGTCCATGTTACAACAAATCCAACAAATCAAATGTGAATATCAGTCTAATGACCAAACCCTTGAGTAACACAGCTTTTTCAGTGGGTAAAGGTAAAACTTTTATTCATGTTGAACTAACAACAGTGCAGTGGAGCTACTCGGAAGTGAAAACTTCAACACCCAGCAGTTCCTGCAATGGCTCTGATTGATCAATTGTTGAGGGTGCAGGGGCTGCTGGGGACAAGGAGGCCGGCGCAAGAGTTAAAAGGAGGCCAGTTATACAGAGGGAGGAGAAGTCTTTTGTTGTTTTCGTGTCTGGAGTACCCCGTTTGTTTTGTCTTCCCGTTCAATTCCTCTGGATTCTTGTTTTGTGCTGGATTATCTCCTGGTCATGTGTATGGACTGTGTAGTGTATGCCTGCTGTGTGAGGAATGATTTGGATTCTGTGTCAGCCTTTGAAGAAAAGAGTGCTCCTGATACCATCATTTGTCATCTTCAGGAAATACCAGTAGGACTGTCTTTACATTCACATACAGTGAGTTGTTCTTTGGACAATTTATCTCCATCATTTCACACATCGGTGATTGTTTTCATGGACTTCATTGTGAGTGGTTCTTGTTAGATGTGTGTTATTGTTGAATTTGTGTTTTTTGTATATTGCCGTAAAGGGAACTGAGGTGGGATCGTTAAATTTGTTTAGTTATATTTCGCTTATTATTGTTTAATACATTCATTGTTTTCTGTTTTATTACCAGTTGCTTTTTTGTCTCTGTGAGAGTGTGTGTGAGTCAGGCCACGGCTGGGTGCGTTCCTGGGATCCCCACCGAAAAAATAAATAAATTACCGCCCAAGGTAGTGAGAATCTTAGCTGGGTTTTTTAGACCGCTACAACAGGTTAATGGAATGGCTGATCACTAAGCATGACCATTACCATCTCCAAAGGGGAATAATAAGCTTGAATTACAAGCAGCAAGTAAGGCTGCAGCTGAGAGTGGAGCTGTGGTCAGGGTCCCGTTACAGGGTCAGACTGCCATAAATGTTTAATGGAACATGCAGTACATTCACAAAGAATAAACAGAGAAAGAAAAAAGGCCAGTGGAGTGAAAAGTAGTATTAAGGACTACCTTATTTTGTGTTGGCAATTGATTTATTTGTTATCATTTTTATAGGTTTGATTTTTAAAATGTATGCTGCTTAATTAAAACCACATGCATTCTGCTGTTTTTCTTTGTTCATTGAAGGGACATATCAATATGATTACTTATGCAAAGTCTGTGTGTCTGATATGACTGGGAAGTAGTGGTTTGGAAAATAAGCAAACAAATGAAATTAAATTTGTATCTGGAAGGATTGTGATAGAAATACTTGGTATTTTTTTAATCCAGACCATTACAGGTGCAGGTTAAATATCAACTCTGCTCTCGGCTCAGCCCTGTTGGGTTCTGTGGGTGCTGCCCCCGGGAGACTGGTGAGTCCTACTTTATTGGGCTCCAACCTTACCCAGAAGTAAAATCTTTACCAGTCAATTCTCAAGATCCATCACGATAAGGTGGCATGGAATAGGGAGTGACAAGATAGACATAAAAATGCACAGACGCTAATTCAGGGTAAGCTGGCCCAGTGTTTGAAATATCCTGAAATCATACTTTGGTGCTACAGAGAATAGAATAAATTAAGTTATTTGACATTGGAATCGTGTTGGGTGACATTGTGTATGTGCTTAGGGTCTCAGTGGTGCCCCCTTGTGGTTACACACTATGGCAATTAGATTCATTTATCACACCAACTTGCCACTGATATTCATATGAATTATTATTATTATTATCCATCCATCCATCCTCTTCTGCTTATCCGAGGTCGGGTCGCGGGGGCAGCAGCTTGAGCAGAGATACCCAGACTTCCCTCTCCCCGGCCACTTCTTCTAGCTCTTCCGGGAGAATCCCGAGGCGTTCCCAGGCCAGCCGGGAGACATAGTCCCTACAGTGTGTCCTGGGTCTTCCCCAGGGCCTCCTCCCGGTTGGACGTGCCCGGAACACCTCACCAGGGAGGCGTCCAGGACGCATCCTGATCAGATGCCCGAGCCACCTCATCTGACTCCTCTCGATGCGGAGGAGCAGCGGCTCTACTCTGAACACCTCCCGGATGACTGAGCTTCTCACCCTATCTTTAAGGGAGAGCCCAGACACCCTGTGGAGGAAACTCATTTCAGCCGCTTGTATTCGCGATCTCGTTCTTTTGGTCACTACCCACTTAATAATTATTATTATTATTATTCACTTCAGCTCTAGGTAGATAATAGGATGGAAGGCAGAAACACACAATTTCAAGGGTGGATCAGGCTAAAATAAAAGGAAATTCCCTCATAATTCCCTTCTTCTGAATTCATATTTGAACATACTTTTTTGTAACTTCAGTAATGAACACTGAATACTTTATAACAGCATAATACTGTATTTAGGGACCACCCTACAATTTTGGTTTTCAGGGGGTCCAACAAGTTAATTAGGAGCTCCTTAACCCCCTGGGACCCTTGCATTTCCCACCTTGAACTGGATCACTAGACAGGAGAAACTGCACCCCTAGAGAGCTATATACTTTGTAATTATGCCACTCAACATGTTAGAGAAATAGTGAGGGGTGCCAGGTATGAGGTAATGCGTCCTGAGAAGAAACATATAATCTTATAGGATCATTACTGTCATGTGTAAAAAATACAGTAAAATTCTTACTTGTATGAACTAATCAACTAATTCTAATCAACATTCAACACACCTCCACTCTATGGTGCTATGATTAGTAAGTATAACATTCTTGCCTTGAAACTTCATCTTTCTTACCTGAAAAATCTCTAAACATATTTGCCATAACCTAGCAGGTTCTGGAAGTGCATGACACTCATTTGAAAAAACAAAACAATAAAATTCTGAGTAAGGTTCCACCTCTGTAGTTATATCTTACTGCATTTCAAACATAGGGTCCATGAACACTCCTGCCTATTTATTAGCATCACATGGTTACTGAGTGAAACAGTGCAGGTCTTATAATTAATATGAAGACTTTGTAAGAGAGCTTTAAAAGCTGTGGACGGGTCAAAGGTGTGGTAATCTCAGCAGCTGGCAGACAGCATTGTGACTTTGTGACCCCGAAATTTTCTAGATCCTCTCCTGAGCTCATAAGTGAGTGTGGGCTTGACCAAAAGTGAACTTGTAAGAGGATTTAAAGCTGCTTCAGGCTATTGATCTATTCAGTTGAAAATTGTTTTGGAATGAGTGCTATCCTAATAGGAGAGAAGAGATAAAGCAAGAGAAAATATGTAAGAGAAACAGAGAGGAAGTGAAGGAAGTTTTTGTGTGTGTGTGCGACTCTGTGATGGGCAAAGATTCCACTCACAGAGGCTATTTTGTAGAGACACGGCCATACACAATTCTGTAAAGAGACTAACAAATACAGAATTATTATATTGAAGGAATATGTTTTAGGTCTTTCCTCTTGAGGTGGCACCAAAAAAATCCTATAAAGTTAGTTAATGAAAAGGTAAGGACCACTTGACAAACTTAACTGCTGGATGAAGATCAAATATTCGATAAAATCATTAAATTAACAATCCTCTACTAGTGTTGGATTGATACTAAAATGGTTCTGAAGCAAATAACAGGTAACTTACATCTTATAGGTAACTTAATTTCTCTTATTCAGTATTCCTAGTATGCTGCACAATTGCTTACTTCCCTGGGGTGTCGCACTTTTGTGTCCAATAAGCATTGCTTCCCTCTTGATAGCCATGAAGTCCCAATCATGTCAAAGCAATAAAGGGTGTGCGAAAGGGTTGGGTCCCCTGTAAAGTTCTGATCGCATCAGAGCATGTAGGTTTATTTAATGAAGACTATGAGGAATAGGTGTTTCTCCATAATCACAATATGATTGATGGATTGGGTTGGTTATAAGAAGAAAGCTGATGTTTATTGTACTTCTTGTACAAAAATACCCAAAATGCTGGCACTATACCATTTAAAAATTTGGGTTTTTCTGTACTATCCCAGTACCAGTTGTGTACACCAGGGGGTGCTCCAGCTCACCAAACACCTAACATACCTGACACAAAGGCTGAGACACAAGAGTAAAATTAACATCACCTCCCGACACTGGCTCCATGAGTAGTAGCAGTCAGCTCCTTTTATGAAATCCCCGGAAGTACTTCTGGTGTCCCAAAACTGTGGCTCAGAGGCACATCTGGGTATGTTTGGAGCCCGATAAAGTAGAGCTCACCAGTCCTCCCAGCTCCCCCTGGCAACACCCACAGAACCCAACACAGCTGAGCCAACAAACTCCAATTCCCATGATGCCTTGTAGGAATCCCTGGTGATGCCGCAACCCAGGGAGGCTGCCATCTAGTGCCCTGGAGGAGTTAAAGCCATATGCAAGATGTCTGCACCCCATTCTTCCATAATGCGGGCATCCCAGTCCAGTAAGACTCCTGGGAGGCACTCTTCACACGGTATGCCATGCAGTCCTATTCTCCACTTTCTCGTGAATTTGTCAACTGCTGCCAACTGGTTTTAGATACTGCATGTGTATGTAGGAAAGGAATTTTTGTTGTCTTTCTGAGATTCTAAAATGTCTTTCTATAATGCATGGACCATAAAGCAGAATAGTGCAATGGAGTTGGACAAATGACAATTTAAACCTCCTTGCTAGCTAATGATGAAGACCTAAACAAAGTCCTCCCCTCTGTATGTGCTTTTGATGTGTTAATACTTACTGCTCTGTATAATCATGCTGCACTTTAAATGGTAAGTACTTTGGGAAACTCTTCCCCCTGAATGGTAGAATAAAAATAAACAACTACACAAGTTAAAGTTATACATGCTCCTGAAATTTTAAAAGTTGTCTCCGGAAAACAAATCAAAGTAATGAAGTCCTAAAGTGGACATTTTGAACTAACAACAGTAGGAATGTTTAGAGGATCACAAATCTAATGTGGAATAAATTAGTACTGTACACTCTCTAGGAAAAAAATCCTCATCTGTAAGTTATTGGCTGTGTGGTGTTTTCATGTGTGTATCTTCCAGGTAGTCTTTTCTTGTCCCATAGTGCAATGGCATCTGGGTTAAGTTGATTCCTGGATAGGAAGTGGTCTTATGTGTGTGCAGTTCTCGTTGTGTAAATGATTGTGTCCTGAGCTGAGCTGGCACTCTCAACATAGACCTTATGCTCAAGGACATGCTCTGACTCTGTGTCACCCTGCATTGAGCTAGATGGGTTTGAGAATGTATTGCTATTTTATTTATTTGTGTATGATAAAATGTAAACGTGTATGTGATAGCCTATGCACGGCCTTGGCTGTGGTAGTTTTACAGCTGCTTCATTTCTTTTGTAAATAGAGAAGGTCACAGTATAGATGAGAGCAAAACACATTTCAGGTTAGTTCCTTCACTAAGCTATAGGTCAAAGGTTTTTATTTAAAGCTGCACTGATTTCTGTGAGCTGTTAAAATACTTTCAAAATTTATATAAAAAAAAACTTTGAACTTTCCACAAAGACTTACTTAATAAAACACTCCTGGTTCTTATTAACACTCTTTGCCCTTGCAGAATTGGCATCTTCATCTATCTTTAACCCCTTTAAAAGTGCAGAGCGTCTGAACTTGATCCAGAAATATAAAGTTAAGAAAAATATGCTGAGTTGGTATATTAATCTAAGATCTATAACCATAATGCTAATAAAAATCCTAACTTGAACTTGTCTTTGAAAAGAAGTTTATTACTTAATATGTTCTTTAAAAATAAAATTTCATCTACAATGTAAATATCCAGGTTATGAACAGAGTCAGCATCATACTTGGCTAATCGTGAAAGTCACTGATAAATCAACAAATCTGTGGCAAATAATCTCATATACATAACTGAGATAAACTTCTCTTTCTAATTGAATTCTTTTTACCTCATTACAAAGATACTGAATGTCTTATGTCATTCAAATCAGTGCCTTTTATGAGGGAGAAAGTTATCTGTCACTTACAATGCTTGGCAAATTTAACAGAAAGAATCGAAAGGACCCTCCTGTTCTGACATGTAGGAAAAGGGCTTATAGAAATAAAAAATCTTTTAATTGGCAAACTGAAAAACTAGCAGTTCAGCAGTAACAATAATAATAATAATACATTTTATTTGAAGCGCCTTTCAAAAAACTCAAGGTCACTGTACAATCAGGTTAAAAAATAAACATTCAATAACTAGAAAATTTAAAATCCAAATAAAACATCAGATAAAACACCAATAACAGTTACAATGAATAAGCAATTTTGAACAGATAAGTTTTAAGATTAGCCTGAAACTAGGGGGCTCCGCCCCCTGCTCGCTTCGCTCGCCAACCCCTGGCGTTGGGGCATGACAAAGAGTGAGATGTATGAATTAGATATAGAATAGTGTGCAGGTTTGGATGATGCCTATAGAAATAAAAAATAGAGTTTTTGGCATAGAGTAATGTTTTATTGGAATATTTCTTTGTATACAACATTAGTAGTAAAGATGGTGTCTTGTCCTTGAATGAGTCTTCCTTGGCATGGATCATTTATAACTTTAACTTTAACGTCAGATGAACGTCAAACACGTGAGAAGGCAACATAAAGTTGTCCATGTCCAAAAACGGGTTCAGAGAGGTAGATGCCAACCTTGTCCATGGTTTGTCCTTGTGATTTGTTGATGGTCAAGTCAAATGCAGGTTTAATGGGGAACTGTCGGCGTTTCAATGTAAAAGGTAATTCTAGGTCATAACTCGTAAGGTCAATTCTAGGATAACGACGGGAAGATTGTATCGTCTTGGATCTTGTTCTTTGTCCTTTATCAAGACTAAAGCAATTGTAGTTGCTGCTATACCTTCTGCATTTGCTTTTGTATTGGCCTCCTTTTCAACTTCATGTAGCATTTTTATAGACTTAGCTAATGGGTGATTGTTTATGACATGAGTGATGTTTCTCATTATAAGCTCTGTGCATTGTTTGTTTTCAGGAAGGTTCATTCATTGACAGATTGCCTCATCTGGATCTAGGATGTAGATTTGTGCATATTTGCGTTGTTGATTTGTTTCAGGGTGCACTGTTCCAATGCGATGCAATATTTGTCCACATATGCGAAAGCAGTATGGGCCATTGCCTTTTGGTGGCCTGATATGTACTCCGGTAGATGCAAAAGCAAATGAACTATTGTAGGATCTAATGCAGTTCATAAAGTTTTTACTTTCAGGCACATCGTTAGTTAGAAGCTTCTGTAGATATTCAGGATATCAATGTAAAGGAGGCAGTCTAATCTGCCCCTTTTGACAACAACGTGTAAATTCATTATTTGTATTGCCAGTTGTTTCTTCTGGGAAGTAAAGTGAATGACAATGATTGCAAATGACATTCATTAATCCCAATGAATTTTCCTCAATAGTGGACTCATTATTGAAGGCGTTGTCAGCCAACTGGCGTAAGCGTTTAGCAGGTGTCTGGCGTTGATGTCCGCAACGGGCATGTTTTGCTTGTGGCGTTTGAGTGCCGCGTTGTTGCATGTCCATTATTTGTGACGCGTTATTTTGGAGTTTTAATTGATTCGCCTCCGCTTTGCGAAAAGTCCGTTTCAGTCTACGTCGTGCATTGTTTGTATTGAGCCTTCTCCGTTTTTGTATGTCGGTCAGTTGAGCTTTCTGCTTTTGGAGTCTTGCTTGCTTGTTTTCTGGCAGTTCATATGCGCGTTGTACACGTCTGCGTTCATTTATTCTGTCTCTTCGCTCCCTTTTTTGTATGTCTGCGACGTGAGCTCTTTCGTTTTGAAATTGTGCTTGTTTTGATGCAGCACTTTGAGACGCGCGCTGTTTGTGTCTACGTTCATTGTGTCTGTCCATTTGGGCACGTCTCTGTAACGGGGTTACTTGAGCTTTGCGTTTTTTGATCCGAGACATTTTTTCTCCCGGAGTTTCCAAAGCGCGTTGTATGCGCCGCCGTGTATTTTGTTGTTTCATTCGTGTTCGTGTGTTTGGTCCCGTTATCCGATCCGAATCGTTTTGTACCCGTGACCGTGTATTCATGACTTGTTTGTTCCTCAGCATGCGAAATATGGATAAGTAATAAGGAGGACCGCACTCACTGTTAATATGGAGCCTTTTCAGCAGTTGAACGGTTAATAGTGCTTTATTGTAAGGAGATCCACCTATGCTGACACCTATGCTGCCTAGTGTGAAGGTGTTGAGATGACGTATGTTTAATATGGACGTTTCCTTTAGAAATGTGGCTTTGGGTGTCACTTCTTATTGATGTGGGGGGGGGGGTATGGGTGGTGGGTGAGGATTGTTGTTGCGCGAGCGTCTTCTTTCTTTTTGTGTTCCAGGGGCTTGTTGAATCCCCCTCTTTGTGTGTGTCCCGTCCGTTGCTTGTAGGGTGTGTGGGGTGGTTTTGTGTTCTTTTTTTTTGTGTTCCAGCGGTTTGTTGAATCCCCCTCTTGGTGTGTGTCCCGTCGGGTGCCTTGCTGTTGTGCGCGAGCGTCTTCTTTTTTTTTGTGTGCTAGTTTCGTGTGCAATGGGTTTCGTGCGGCACTGTGCGGCGCCTGCGTTTGACTACTTTTTTCTGTGCCTTTTCCTTTTTTCTGTGCTCACTCCTTTTTTCTGTGGTCTTGTCCGCCTCTTGCGGCCCCTCATCCGCCTCTCGCGGCCCCTCATTTTTTGGGGCGCCTGAGCAGTACGTCTTTTTGCGGCTACGGCCCATGGCCGGATGTCCCTGCGTCCATCCGGTTTAGCATTCTCGGTTAGTAATATGGATTGGTGAAGGGTAGTCATATTCCTAAGATAAGCAGGTAATGAGTTCCATAAGGAAGGTGCCGATCTGCTAAATGCGCGATATCCCATCGTAACAAGACGTGCTGGTGGATTATTTAAGTTAATGGAAAAAGAGGATCTGAGCATACGAGAGGGTTTAATGACTTGTAGGAACTGTGAGAGATATGTGGGGGCAAGATTATGAATGGCCTTATATGTAAGGACTAAAATTTTGTAGTTGACCCTAAACTTTATTGGCAGCCAATGAAGCTGCTGAATAACGGGTGTAATGTGATCAGAATAGGGTGTTTTAGTAATTATACGAGCAGCCGAATTTTGAACAAGTTGAAGTTTATGTAGTAACTTTTGAGGCAGACCAAAGAGAAGTGAATTGCAATAGTCCAGGCGGGAGGTGACCAAACTGTTGACTAAAATGGCAGTAGAGTGATTTGACAAAAATGGATGCAAGCGATTAATGTTTCGCAGGTGATAGTAAGCTGCTTGAGTAACAGAACTGATGTGAGACTGGAAAGACAACGTGCTGTCCAGAATTACACCAAGGCTTTTTATCTGATCAGTACAGGTAACAGAAGTATTGTCTATTAATACTGAGATCTTTGATGCCTTTGCTATTGCAGATTTCGTGCCCATAAGAAGCACCTCAGTTTTATTGGAATTCAACTGCAAGAAGTTGGAAGATAACCAAGACTTGATCTCAGCAAGGCAATCAGTAAGTGAGGATGGTGGAAGCGATGCAGATGGTGAAGTTGAAATATATAACTGGGTGTCATCTGCGTAACAATGAAAGTTTATCTTCCATTTACGAAAAATGACACCCAAAGGAAGCAGATAAATGATAAACAGCAGGGGGCCAAGGACGGAACCCTGAGGAACCCCAGATACTACAGGAGTGGGAGTGGAGGTACATGTATCCAGCTGAATGAATTGAGTTCTGTCTGTAAGATATGACTTAAACCAAGTTAACGGAATGTGAGAAATACCTAGTGCAGATAGCCTTTTTAGCAGGGTGAAATGACAGACAGTGTCAAATGCAGCACTGAGGTCAAGAAAAACAAGGATTGTGATTAGGCCTGAGTCTGCAGCCACTAAAAGATCATTAGTGATCTTAACTAGTGCCGTCTCAGTGCTGTGAAAACGTCGGAAGCCTGACTGGAATGGTTCGTATAAACTGTTAGCAGATAAATACTGATGAAGTTGGGAAGCCACAGTTTTTTCAAGAACCTTTGAAATAAAAGGAAGATTAGAAATTGGTCAGAAATTATTAAAGTCAGTAGGGTCAACCCCAGGTTTTTTCAGTAGGGGGTGAATCACTGCAGTTTTCATAGACTGGTGAACAATTCCGGTGGAAAGTGACGAGTGAATAATTAAAACAACAAGAGGAGCTAGCGAGGGAAGGCAGGTTTTAATCAGAACAGTGGGAATTGGATCCAAGTGACAGGTTGAAGGCTTAGAGCTATTGATGAGATCCATGATTTCTGAGGTGGAAGGAAGCTCAAACATGGAAAATGAATGAGTAGGAGGAGGAAAATCATCAATGGTTGAGTCAATAGCAACAGAGCCTAAATTATAATGTATTGCCTGGATTTTATCATTAAAAAATGTCATTAAGGTGTTACAAAATTCATTAGAAAGGCAGTGCAAGGAAAGAGAGTCTGGGGGACTTGTTAGCGATCTAAGCAGGGAAAAAAGTGTTCCAGAGTTCCCCTTGTTGGAAGAAATTAGGGCAGTAGAATAGGCAGCTTTAGCTGTATGCTGCCCCTATAGTGATGCATATGGCTAAAATACATTTCTTTATGAACATTAAGACCTGTCTTTTTGTACAGCCGTTCCAACTGCCGACCTTTAGATTTTAAAATGCGCAAAGCTGGTGTAAACCATGGGGCAGTGTGTGTAAATGAAACTGATCGGGTTTTGAGTGGGGCTACCGAATTCAAAATGTCAAGAAGTCCTTCGTTATAAAAGTTAACTAAATCTGGAGGAGAAATAGTTTGTAATGATTCCACAAGTATATCAATACCTAATTGAAAATTGCCCATGTTGATATTTTTAAGATTCCTAAAAGTTATTACACGAAGAGGTTTAATGGTGTAGACAGTAAGAGTCATATTAAATGTAAGGAGAAAATGATCTGAAGTGGGAAATTCTTCCGCAGTACAGTCATTCGGAGTAAGTCCAGTACAGCAAATCAAATCCAAGATATGTCCTTTGAAATGTGTTGGGGTTTCAATAAACTGCTGAAAGTCAAAGTTATCAAGGCAAGAAATAAAATCTCTGGTCGCCAAGGACTTACTGTTATCCAAATGAATGTTAAAATCACCCATTATTATTATGTTCGAAGATAACGAGGACAAATAAGCTAAAAAAGCAGAAAAGTCATTCAGAAACTCTTTGTTGAATTTAGGAGGACGATAAATAGTTGCAACAATGGTGGGAATAGAGCCAGGTAGTTGACAGACAAGAGACTCAAATGTAGTACAGCACAGACAAAACTCACGTGTTTTATTAAGCCCAAACTTCTCTGCTACAAAAATAACTGACAAAATGTAGCAGGAGATGGACCGAAATCTTAAACATAAAGTCAAAGATGAGAGATTAAGAAAATCAGGCACCTAAACCAAAACGTTGTGCATACTCTCGATGCTTGCTATAATCCGATGTCCCGTAACAAAGAAGAATTAATTAAGAACATTTATATTAGGCAAAGAGCCCAGTGGGGGCCAGGCAGGCTTTTGCCTTTAGAACCCCTGCAGATTTTGTTTTTTTTTTCTCCAGACTATCTGGAGTTTTTTTTGTTTGCTTTTTCTGTCCTCCTGGCTGTCTCACTTTACCACCAGACTCATCCATAGAAACTTACATCATGGCATTGTATATAAGGAAACTACTCTTCTACTTGATATTTATCTGTTTTTAAGATCATTTAGGTTATTTTTTTCTTTCTTTGGTACTTATTCTTTAGTACTATTGGCTAATCTTATTGGTTTCTTATTTCTTGTAACATTCTCTTTGACATCTTGTAAAGCACTTTGAGCCATAGAAATAAATGTTGTTGTTGTTGCTGAACTGTAAAAGAGTCAGACATGCTAAAAATTATCAAATCTCACATGTAAATGAGCATTTGACACTGGCTTTTTAAGTATCAAGCCAATGATGTCACGCAACGTGATTTCTGGGCACATGACCTACCAACTAGGACCCATATCCTAGTCACAGTCACTCAAAATCAGGCATAAAAGAAATTATATTGTGGTAAAACAAACGTAACAAAATTTATTAGTATATATCCTGAGAAAATAACTTATTAAAATAATCAAACATGGCGATACTCTTGGGGTGGCACGGTGGCGCAGTGGTAGCGCTACTGCCTCGCAGTTAGGAGACCCGGGTTCGCTTCCCGGGTCCTCACTGCGTGGAGTTTGCATGTTCTCCTCATGTCTGCGTGGGTTTCCTCCGGGTACTCCAGTTTCCTCCCACAGTCCAAAGACATGCAGGTTAGGTGCATTGGCAATTCTAAATTGTCCCTAGTGTGTGCTTAGTGTGTGTGTGTGTGTGCCCTGTGGTGGGCTTGCACCCTGCCCGGGGTTTGTTTCCTGCCTTGCGCTGGGATTGGCTCCAGCAGACCCCTGTGACCCTGTAGTTAGGATATATCAGGTTGGATGATGGATGGAGATATTCTTATGACAAAAACCTTCCAATAAGTCAATAAGGTGGAGTGGTGGATCTGCGCTGGTATCTAGAAGTTTGTCAGTTCAAATGCCATTACTTCCAGAAGGGATCCTGTTCTTCTTAACCCGAAAATTGCTCCGGGGTGCTGTATATTGGCTGACTCTGCGCTCCAACCCAAAAAGGTCATGCAAAATACAACTTCCCCTTGGAAATAAAGTAGATCAAATCAAAGAATCAAAAAAAGCTGAAACAAAATCCATGCAGAAAAAAATAAAATATATGTTTGTACCCAAGGAAGATGTGATTTGCCCTTCTGTTCGTTTTCTTAACCTGCTTAGCTAACTATAGAATTGTGTGTAAAGTGAAACTGTCCAATATCATTTGGCACAAGTACTGATGAGCCAGTGATTTACAAAGGTTTAAGTTAACAGAAAATTTATTTCTAGACCAAAGAAATTTTCAGCATTGACTCAGGAGAAAAAGTGTTTAGTTCCTGTCTAGAATGTGTGACTATGGCTTACTTATATTTATTTTTGGTCATTTACATCTGTATTACTTTGCACAATTTTTATTATTTTCTTGTGAAGAATTTGATTTTGTTGTTTTTTTGGTTCTCTGTGTTATTTTGAACAATGTTAATATTTTTTAATGTTATCCTATTATGCGTGTATGTGAGGCTGTTTAAAAGTCAATGACCTGGACCGTATGCCATGCTGGTAACATAATGTCCATTTTGTACAAACTTGGCTCCTGATTCACAGAGCTATTACTCTTTGGATTAAGAAACACATCCTTGCAGTTCTCAGTAGCTTAGTTTAAGAAACAAGTAGTGAGGTTTGTTTTGATTTTTGACTTTGGCTTCAGTATCAAGACATTATCCCTCCTGCCAATATTTAACTTGGTGTTTGCTTTATTTTTGTCTTCGCTGGTTTTGACCTTTGCATGTCTGACTTTTTGTTGTGGGGCTTTTTTATTCATCTTCCAGTCTCTTTCAGTCTCACAATAACATTTGTGTACTGGAGAGTGCACATAACATGGAAGTGTTTTCCTGTGCCAATTCTGCTGTCGGTCATTTAGTGTTTTTGTAAATTTCTTTAGTAAATGAAAATAACTGGAGTCACTTCCAGTCATGTGTAGACATTTTGTTGTGCCAGGAGATGTTTGTTGTGGTTGTTTTAGTAGTACCATATCCACTTTGCCAATTAAGACGATAGTGTTAATAATCACAATCTTTCAAGATGTGTCAGAGACAGAAATGTTGCTTACTACATTCCTCTACAGGGTGTGGAGCAAGGATATCCTCAGCTTCATCTTCCTTTGGAATCAAGAAACATGAAGGTGCAATTGCTAGGTAACAGTGCCTGTGTAGTGCAACACGGATGATGGTGTGTTTTTGTCATGTTCTAGCTTTTGTTTTTAAAGTTTTGTACCTGCTCCTTGGTCTCTATTAATGTTTTAAACATCATTTTGAGGGTTTTGGAGGCCATGGTTAAGTTTATTTTTATTTCAACAATGTTTAAAACGAAATATGTTTACTTCTGCAGCACTAGTTTTTTAATGTTAGGGGCCTTTCTGTTGATGGTTGCTGTACTGTTTCTAGGGTAAGGTCAACTGGAAGTGTGTGGCACAAGGTATAAAGACAAGTGTCATGCACTTTGTAAGTTTGTGGAAATAACAAAAACAAGATTAGCAGTCTTATTAGTGTTTCAATCTGTTTTTCAGCATAAAAGACTTTAGTTTGTTAACTGCGACTTTTGTTTTATTTTTTGCCTCTGGTTGGATGCCATTATTTTGGTGGGCCTCTCTTATATTTATATATCTCTCTTGAGTTTTGATAAATTCTTACTTGCATGAACGATCACCACTACCAACTCTGGGAAGCTAGTCCACTGAAGGACATATTCAAGTTTAACAGACCTTCTTAAGTAATTTGATGAGTATCTCTAACTGTAATTGTGTTAGTCTGTGTTTGCCAAGTTCGCCTTATGCTTAAGACTAACTTGGTGGAGTTTTTTTCTGGAATTTTCTTTGCTTTCTTTCACATAATATTTTTTTTTATTTACAAATACACTTTTGATCTTTTTATTGCATTTAATGATGCCACTATTCTTGTTGCATCAAGCTGGTTATAGGTGATGGTCTGCCATTCCCCGATTATCACAGTGGTCACAAGTCCTGTCAATTCCTTGTTTAGGGGTGTGGCTGCCATTGCCTATCATCTGAAGCTTAAGACAAATACAAGACTGGTTCTCTAAAATACATAAGAAGAGAATTTCCGATTCTTGACTTTGTGTCTTGGTTTCCCCTTATCATGAAAGTATGCCCAATCTATTCACCAGTTTATCATTTCTTATTCTTGATTTAGTGATTCCAAAACCTCTGCCATTCAGCTCTCTAATGTAATCTCTAATCATAATATTTTTTAATTATGGATAAAAAGAATTTGATTGTTGCACTGTTGAGGAATGATCAATACTATTTTCTTTATCAAACAGCACAATAACGTAATTTTTAAAGATGCAAAATAGTCTAACATGCATGGCTTTGTTAAGTGGGAGGAAATTGAAGCACATGGAAGAAATTAATATTGAAACAAAGAGAATGTTGAAACACCATAGAAAAAGTGATGTGGCTCAGGATCAATCCCAGATCTCTGGAGGTGTAAGGCAGCACCCCATACTATTAGGCCACCATGCTGCTCATGTTCCATGCTTAATTTAGAAAAGCTTCCCTGACAAAAGTGATTTGAATACTTTTTGTTTCATATAAGCTGATAATAATGTTTTAATACTGAATGATCTGCAAAACATTTACAACTTTCAGGTAATAGATGATGACGATGAGTATTTGGGTTATTTTTTGGTATCTGTGTTAATATATAATGCTCATTTAGATAGATAGATAGATAGATAGATAGATAGATAGATAGATAGATAGATAGATAGATAGATAGATAGATAGATAGATAGATAGATAGATAGATAGATAGATAGATAGATAGATAGATACTTTATTAATCCCAAGGGGAAATTCACAATAATTCACATTTATTAGACCAGTGCTTTGTTTATTTTCATATTTCACTTAAATCAAATTATTTCAGATGCAAGTTAATCTATACATAATCACTACTTCACAATTCTCATTGTGCTTTTTCTTGTGAAGAAAAGCAAAATTTGAAATAAATAAAAAAGGAAATGACAGTTATACAGGAAATAAAGTGACATGTAATGATGAAATTATATCACCATGTGCAACAGCCAAGAGCAGAACAACCTTTAGGGAGCCTTAGCTATTCACACACTGCCTGTAGACTACAACTGTTTATGAACGTGCCAACCTGGGATTTGATCTTACCTTACCATCTGTAAGACAGCTGAGGTGAGGGCGGTTTGTACATGCGGTGATTGTATTATGTTCAAAGTCTGACAGCTTTGCTGCACAGTCTCCTAGCAGCACATGAACAGGTTTTATAAAAATAGTGTTACATGCATTTGGTTGCTTCTTTACATTTTTATATTTGTTATCTGGAGGCACAGCAACAGTGCGACTGGAAGTAACATCGACCAGCATAGGAATTATAGGAAATGATATTTGTTACCTGATGGGAATCAGAGGGTGCTTTGTTTTGAGCTGAAAGTACGACTAAATAGATTCAGGAAAGAAATCTGATACTGTAGTCAGGTTTTAAAATCCCCTTTTGTTTTGACCATGCATTATGCTTTTCATTTTTTGCTTTATAGTTCTGATCTGTGAACAGCCTTTTCTCACATTAACATATTTAATTCCAGGAGGAATTTGATGATGTCAAAAAAGGTATATATAAAATCTGAAAATTGTCACGACAGATCACAGATATTATCATTACTGCATTTAAAATAAATGTTTTGCAACAATTATAAAAATGTGTGGCAGTAAAAAATGACATTTTTTAGTGAATGAGACATTATACTATTACAATAACTGTCCCTGCATTCCAATACTGTATATATATTTTTTTTCCACCCACCTCAATAGGAAAGTAATCTCTGAGATATCTCCAAAGTCTAAGCCTGCGCAGAAACTGGGACTGTCTCCCGCCATGCGATGGTGTCTCTCGGTCCCAAAACCACCAAGTGGCATAAATCACACTCACCATCCAAAAGCGAGTAAAGATCAGTAGGATGAAAAGAATGTAGCAACAGGGTGCTGGAAGACAAAGACAATATGAAAAAGTGAATATGTCCACAGGTATTAACGCATCACTTTCTTTTATTGAATCAAGATTTTGCTTCGTTTTTGGGCCTAAAGTTGACACCAAGCTTAGAGCTGCTGTCTCAATGCTATGTCTATAGGTGGCCTCCCTAAATACTCTTGTTTCCCATCACATCCTGAAGATTTACATGTTTTTTAACTGTTCCCTTATGAGGGATTGTGATTTTGTGTCACTTAGTGTTTGACCTGCTTTGTACCCACCAGCTTCTCAAAGACCAAGAAAATGAAATAATGGGTTTAGAAAATAGTTGGATGGAGGCTCAGGTTGTTAGTGTGAGACAATACTCAATGTGCTTTTTTATTAAAAGAGCAAATTAATATATAGTAGTATGTTTACAAGGTTTTTGTGCGTTTGTTTATGTTTATGTTATGAGATATAAGAAGATAATCACCAGAAGCCAATTTATGCAGTGACTGTCAGAGAGTGAGCTCATATAGAGTAGTGGTCCAGAAGGTATTTATAGATTAAAGGATGGTTCTAGAGAATTTGAACAGCATGGTGGCACAGTGATTAGCACTGCTGCTTCACAGAGTAGTGAGATGGCACCAAGAGAAACCTGAGTAGTTATAATACTGTAATACTACTTCTGTTGCCATCATAATTTTCAATATTTTGAAGCATTTGGCACTGATTTTAATGTTATGCTTCTACTTTAAATTTAAACCTCTGGCAGTTGCATTGCTGTTCTAAAACTTTTGACCAATAGTGTATATGTATATGTTTTAAATATAAAAACTCATATGTAGTGGATGTAGCAGTGATATTCAATGAGAAATATGTAACTGTGAACTTCAGGTTGGCTTATATACAGTAGTCGCAGGTGCTATACTTAATTTACACACATATGATGTGCTCTATATGCATGCATAATGCAAAAGAATTCACATCTGGTGGCTCTGAGGCTAAGGATCTGCACTGGCAATCGGAAGGTTGCCAGTTCGAATTACGCAAATGCCAAAAGGGACTCTGCTCTGTTGGTCCCTTGAGCAATGCCCTGAACCTGCAATTGCTGAGCACCTTGAGTAGTGAGAAAAGCGCTATATAAATGCAAAGAATTATTATTATTATTACACCTTTGATCAAATCTATAAATTTGCTGAATAACAAGCTCTAGATTGAAATTTTGTTCTGTGATATTTTTATTTTAAAGCACTGTATCTCCAAGTTCATTTATTTTTAATGTGCTGTTGTATGTCTGAAAAAAATGTTAAAAAAAAGACAAATATCTCTTAATTGTTCTCAATACATACTTTAAAGTAACTGCCATGATAAAAGTGCATTATTCAGTAAACCTAAAGCATGTCTGAGAAAACGAACGCCACTGAGCCATCAAAATAAGAAGAAAGTGCATACTAGAAAAATGGTACAAAACATTGGGTGGTGGGCACTGTTGATTCAATGATCAGGAAATGGAAGCCATGTTAAACCATTGAAGAGAAACTGGACACATGCCTAACAGAAAAAAAAATAATCTACTAATTTAAAATATATTTTTAACTAACATAAAATACTCTAAAAATTCTAAAACTGGGAATTAACCCTGAACAAGGTTGGACGTTCATTCAAAGATGAAGTATGGAAGGATTTATGCTGTGATAAAACAAACACAGTTATGGTTGCTTGGTCTCCAGGCTTCTTCCAGCAATGCTTGTTGAAAAATGCAAACCACCAGCATTAAAACAAGCTAAGCAAATCTTCTTTGATTTTTTAAAATTTGTTTAAGGGACATTCTATAACTTGACTGCCTCTTATAAGAACTGAATTCCCAAAGTGTAAGCCCTGCCTGATGGACACACAGATACAGCGACTATGTGCAAATCCTTCAAAGAGAACAGAGCCCTGTGTTTGAATTCAGGATGCTGGATCAGTAAAGCTCTAGCATACCTTACATGTATATATGATGGTTGCCCAAAAAATCTTCAACACTTTTTACATTTGAGTCAAAGTTAACAGGAAAAGCCTTCAATAAGCAGTTGGCTCCCAAAATGGCCTCGTGTGGGGATGTGTGTTTTAAACAACAGGCTGGTATTAAATTTCTGGTGAAAGAGAAGAAATCAGTAATGATCAGTAATGAACATTCCCAGGCAGGTTAAAAAATACACATGGGGGCAATGCTGTGGATATACAGTAGTAAAAGTACTGCTAGTGTCATCAACTACTTGAGTTGGATGTTATGATACATAAAAATATTACTTCCTCGCATTATACTTGCTTTGATTTTTTCATAATTTTTTTTTTTTGATAAGCTTTTTGCTTACCAAATGTGGGTGCAGCCACATTGTTTAGGGCTTTCCCTCAGTCAGAGAAACAGTCCTTCATCTGGAAATTCAAAGCAAACTGGGGGAGTGGAGGGGTGGTAAATTGGAAAGAGAGATACTTATCAGTATGTTGTAACTAATAGAAAAAATAGGAAAAACAATGTATATTAAACAAAAATTGTGGAAGTATTTGTTTTGATGCATTTTTTCAGAATAAGAAAATAGCTGGTAGGCCCTGAAAGGTTGAAGAAAGGAAGTACAGTAATCCCCTGCTATACTGCGGTTCAGCTATCGCGCCCCTGCTATATTGCGGATTTTTCTGTGGAACATATCTAATTTTCTATCACAGAAATGTGCGGTTTTATAGTGACCATTTTTATGGGTTTTTGACAACTTTTTACATTGAAATAAGCATTTTTGCATGCTAAACTATTAATAACAACAATGTATTACTGTAATTATAACATATATTATAATTATATATATATATATATATAATTATATAACTATAACATAACTGTAAATATTGACTAAAATGCAGTAAAAAGTCAATATGTACATAAAATAATGAACATTTAAACAATACAGTCCAGTAAATCATTAAATATACGTACATTGTACACTACGGTAGACAAAGAGTTTCGCATTACAGTACCCAGATGATTTCTTACAAGGCCCGTTATTGGCTGAAAGAGTGGGATTTTCATTCTCTTGGGCTCTGATTGGCTGCTGCTAATGTGGTGTAATCTCGCAAGAACAGCGAGCGTAGGTCCCCAAAGCATCTCAGTTCTCTGCGTATAGAAGTTCCTTACCCCAACAAACAAAGAAGACACGCCTACGCCTTCAGTAGAAGTAGCCATCCAGCAGCAGGAAGATACCCCTCCTAAACCACCTGAAGGCGAGCCTTCAGAAGAGCTGTAAATGCTCTGCTTTGCTGTGCAGTACGTACTCATCACGTTCAACACCTACATACGTACTTCATCGTGTACTCCACAGCTTAATCATTTTCATCATTCAAGTTATGGAGTGCTGCGGTGGGTTGGCACCCTGCCCGGGATTGGTTCCTGCCTTGTGCCCTGTGTTGGCTGGGATTGGCTCCAGCAGACCCCCGTGACCCTGTGTTCGGATTCAGCGGGTTGGACAATGGATGGATGGATGGAAGTTATGGAGTGTATCTTCACTGGTGAGTACCCATACTGAGCTTAAAATGTTTTTATTTTTACATATTCCATTATGTATACAGTGAGAGAGAGAGCGAGAGAGATGTATATATATATATATACATATACATTACATATTATTATTATTATTATTATTATTATTATGTTACTCATATCCTTAGCCCGATATCCACATATCATATGTGTTTACAAAGTGTGTTTTAATACGTTTACATGTGTTTAAAGCGTGTGGGAGGGGTATTTTAAGGCTTAAACTATAAAAAAATGTTTATTTATATGGTCTTTCTATATCGCGGATTTTCACTTAGCACTGATGGGTGATGGGAACGTAACTTCCGCGATAGGCAGGGGGATCACTGCATACTGAAGCAGTAGTCAAGCAGAGGACAACAGGAAGCCATCACCCAGAGAATAAGAACAGTAAAAGCTAAAACCTACAAAGAAGACAGTCGTAAATATTAGAATGCAAGCTTAAAGTAACACACTGCTTTTTCTAAATAGCAGTTTTACTTGCATCACCATGTGAAAGGCTGAAAACATTTGGCTTTAGCATTGGCTACTATTCTTACAAAAATATATTCTCAAGAATTTTTGACACCCTGGTGAATACAGTGGGCAAACATAGCAGTCTGCTAATATTGGATGTTGTCCTTGACAACTGCAGCCCTTCTGTCTAATGTTGGGCATACACTGTGCATTTTCAGAAACCTTGGTCAAGTCGTATAAGTACTCAAACTATGAGCATGTTCAGTCTGACTGACATGTTTGCTCAGACGATACATGTGCAGTGCCCCGATGGACATTTTGCAGTAAAGCTTTTCCCATTCAAAAAAACAATATGATTACAGGCTTCCCAAAGTGTCAACAAAGGAAAGAGCTGATTTTGCTGAATCTTGCTGTGCTTTGTTCCGAAACTACAAAGAAAAGAAAAATGTGTAACTAGATAAGGGGACGGTTGGAAAAATGCAGACAATACGGTGTGTCAATTTTACAGAGAGATCTGGAGGTACCAGTAAACCCCCGATTCTCTAAAAAATCGCAAATCCAAGAATGGCAATCACTTTCTGTTCCCTCCGATCTTTGGAGGGATAAAAAAATGATGGAAGGTGGTAGCGTCCTGGGAAAGTTTTCATTTAATTAAATAAATATATTTGTACTAAAACTAACCAATTTATTAAAAGTAAAATTGAAATTTAATTGTTATATCATTTAAGTCCAAAATGTCTTTGAGTTGCTGCACTTATAAGTAAAACAATATCAGAGTGCAAAGGTTTAAAAAGCAACATAAAGTTGTCCATGTCCAAATACAGGCTCAGATAGGTAAAAACCTACTTTGTCCATGGTTTGTGCTTGGGATTTGTTGATCGTCATGGCAAATGCATCGTTAATGGGAAATTGGCATCGTTTACGTTAAAAAGGTAATTCCAGGTCAGAACTTGTAAGGTGAATTGTGGGAATCAAAGCAGTATTGCTAGTATGGGATCCTGTAAGCATTTGTGCGTCAGTAACATTTTCTCTCATGCTGTTCACGACCAACCGTGTACCGTTGCATAAACCTTGTTTAGTATTAAGGTTTCTTAATAGCATGACTATTGTCCCTACTTTAAGGTTAAGATTGTGTTGTGGTAATCCGGCCGGGTTAATAGTATTTAAATATTCTAATGGGAAATTAAGATGCTCAGTTTCGTCTTCAGAATCAACACTGTCAGTACTTAGAAAGACGCGGCTTTCTCCAGGAAGCAATGAAATCACTTGGTTATTTATCTGGTCGACGTCAATATTCTTTGGACATAATATAGCCCGGTGTGTCAAAAGTGGTATCTGGTCTAATGATATTGCTTCACCAAAAACCTCTGTTACCAAGTAATCGCAAATAAAGGCGTGAGGGATTTGAATAATATCTGGGTTAAGTTCAAACACATTGGTAAGGTTTCCATTTCCTAGTTGCAACAACCAATTGGTATATTCTGGATCTGTACACCGCATGTTCTGTACCAAGCTTAGTTTCTCAAAGTAATGCCAATTTTCTGCGTATTTCAAACTGGACTGAACAATAGCTGAACACATGCCATGCGGAACAACAGCCAAGCACTGTCAAAAATCTCCTGCTAATAAAAGTACTTTTCCTCCAAACGGAATATTATTATCCATTAACACTCTGAGAAGTTTATCAATGGTATTGAGTAAATGACTGGATGCCATTGTACATTCGTCTAAAATCAATAGTTTTGCCAGACAGATCTCATTTGCACTGTCACTTTACATTTTCATAGTTGAAACTGATTTTTCCGTGATTGAAACTGGAAGCTTGAATAAAGAGTGACATGTCTGACCATTTATCAACAAATTAGCTGCTACCCCGGTTGTAGCTGACGCGAAACAGTGTTCGTGTTCCGGTGGCGGTTGTATTGTGCACAGCTTGCTTCTGGCCTCTGCAATCCTTGCATATATACAAACATTACTAAACTAAGGTTGTATATGCGGTGGTGTGCGAATTCGTGTTCGGGCGGCGGTTGTATTGTGACCTGAAGTTTAGTTTACAGGTTGTGTCGTGTTGTTTGGGCGCACCTACTGACTCTGGGAAGCTGCTGGGTTTGACTCTGGGGCGCTGAGGCACAGTGCGCGTGTACATTTGGTGCTTCTGGCCTCTGGCATCCGTGCATATATAGAACCTTCGTTTAGTAATACAGTGATCCCTCGCTATATCGCGCTTCGCCTTTCGCGGCTTCACTATATCGCGGATTTTATATGTAAGCATATTTAAATATATGTCGCGGATTTTTTGCTGGTTCGCGGATTTCTGCGGACAATGGGTCTTTTAATTTCTGGTACATGCTTCCTCAGTTGGTTTGCCCAGTTGATTTCATACAAGGGACGCTATTGGCAGATGGCTGAGAAGCTACCCAACTTACTTTTCTTTCTCTCTCTCTTGCGCTGACTATCTGTGATCCTGACGTAGGGGGTGTGAGCAGGGGGGCTGTTCGCACACCTAGACGATACGGACGCTCGTCTAAAAATGCTGAAAGATTATCTTCACGGTGCTACCTTCTGTGTGCAGTTTTTAAGCATGCTGCACGGTGCTTCGCATACTTAAAAGCTCAAAGGGCACGTATTGATTTTTGACTTTGTTTCTCTCTCTCTCTGCTCCTGACGGAGGGGGTGTGAGTTGCCGCCTTCAACAGCTTTGTACCGGCGGTGCTTCGCATACTTAAGAGCCAAACAGCCCTATTCATTTGTTTGCTTTATTCTCTGTTTCCTTTGAAGAGGAAGATATGTTTGCATTCTTTTAATTGTGAGACAGAACTGTCATCTCTGTCTTGTCATGGAGCACAGTTTAAACTTTTGAAAAAGAGACAAATGTTTGTTTGCAGTGTTTGAATAACGTTCCTGTCTCTCTACAACCTCCTGTGTTTCTGCGCAAATCTGTGACCTAAGCATGACAATATAAAAATAACCATATAAACATATGGTTTCTACTTCGCGGATTTTCTTATTTCGCGGGTGGCTCTGGAATGCAACCCCCGCGATAGAGGAGGGATTACTGTATAGATAATCTATGTCATTGTATTTGTTTATTTTAGATTCTACTAGTAAACTTTCATAAGACACTTTTGTCATTGGCCATTTAGTCGTATGTGTGTTGTTATTTGATAGTTAGCTTTTTGAAATCAAAAGAGGTGAAAATGACAACAGTGGTAACGGCAATACCCAATGTCAAGCCACCACAGCAAACTGAAGTTCAAAACCTATCAACCAATTTGATGGTGACAGGAAATCAGCTTGTGAGACATCTCACCCTACTAGACAGCAGACTGAAGTTTATGACATGACAGAATTCCTTCTACTTGTACGACAGCACAATCGTAAGATAAAATTTGGCAATGCAACCCCTCTCATTCTGCATAGGAAGCAACAGTTGATTAAGCTAAAATTCAGGTCCACTGGACAGAAAATCATGCCAAAATTGAAAGTGTATGCCTGGCTTAAATTCTTAAATCCACCTGCTTGTGTTTTCTGCCACACAATTTTATTGAGGGTTATTACAATTCAGCAAAAACACATTTGAGGCAGAAATTCATCTTAAAATTGTCGCCAGTCCATCAAATGGCCCTCTTAAAAACATGTTATTAGGGTACCACAGGCATGTAGCATGAGCAGGTTACTAAGGCACTAGACAGTAAGCCACAAAGATGCATTTCAATCCTAATTTTAAGGTGTGTGGTCTTTAGTGAGTTGCCTAACAAGCCTATGCTAATAATGTTCAAAATATCTGAGAACCTATAACACATCCTGGAATCGTATTCATAATGGAATACTATATAAAATAAAGAACATGGAAAGAAAAAAGATTCACACAGGATGCAACCAGCTATGAAACAGCACAACCACCTCTCAGATACACATAATTAAAAATTGAAATATGTAGAGAATATATATCGGTTTTAACTTTTTAGCACTGGTTTGTATTTGACAACTCCAAAATATAAAATCATTTAGGAATGTTGCACCACAACATTTGTAAATCACATCAAGTCAAGACTTTTTTGCCATACTGTATATATATATATATATATATATATATATATATATATATATATATATATATATATATATCTATACTAATAAAAGGCAAAGCCCTCACTGACTCACTGACTGACTGACTGACTCACTCATCACTAATTCTCCAACTTCCCGTGTAGGTAGAAGACTGAAATTTGGCAGGCTCATTCCTTACAGCTTACTTACAAAAGTCAGGCAGGTTTCATTTCGAAATTCTACGCGTAATGGTCATAACTGGAACCTGTTTTTTGTCCATATACTCTAACGGAGGAGGCGGAGTCACGTATCGCGTCATCACGTATTACGCCTCCTACGTAATCACGTGAACTGAAAACGAGGAAGAGATTTACAGCACAAGTCAAACGCGGGAACGAAGGTAAATGACGTTAATTGTTGACTGTCTTTTAATACTGTGTAATTGTTGAGTGTCTTTTAATACTGTGTAAGCATACATATTAACACGTGCAATTAAACGTGTGCATTTACGGGGTGATTTCTCAGGCTTAAAAGCTCGCCTTTTATTAAAAAGGTAAATGCAAACTCTTTTCATTCTGAAGGGCACAAACCACATTAGATTTCAGCCGTTAAACGCGCAAAAATGTCGGTACACCAGATAAATAAGCGCAACATATTATCAGTTGTATTGTATGCTTACAATACATATAGAAATGTGTTAATCGTTAACTAATATTATGGGATGGTGTTTTTCGACTCGCGCCTTGATTTAAACGATTGCATGTCTTGGTGGGTTTGTGTAGCTTATTGTCAATATCTTTACACCTCTTTTTAAGACTTAATTTAAAAAGGTTTTCTTTTCTTCTTAATTAAAATTTAAAAGCAATACTTCACCGCTGCGAAGCCCCTCTAGCGCTGACGTCCGAGGTTCGATTACCGTAAGCGAGTGCAGTGAGTGTGTATGCCTGATGAGCCAAGAATAAGGGGGAAAGACGTGTCGTGTACTCTTTGCATTATTTGACAGTAAACTATTTTCATCCATTCTATGATCTGCTTCTCACAAACTGAAGGCACCGTGGCTGATGTTACCTGACTTTCTGGCCAACCATAAGCGTTACCTGGTAGGTAACAACCCACTCACTTCACTCCCTTACGGGAATCGAACCTCAGACGTCAGCGCTAGAGGCGAAGCCCCTAAAATTGCGCCACTGCGTGTGGTTCATTTATTTGACAGCATGTAGATCGGGGTAATTACATTCACGGCATTCGTAGTCTGATTCACAATCTGATTGTATGGGTGGTTACCTACCAGGTAACGCTTATGGTTAGCCAGCAAGTCAGCTCGAAGTGATCACTCGAGTGAAGGCAGCTTCACAAAAAAACAGATCCTTAACAAACTGTTATTGGTATATTTTCCCTCAATTTTAAAAGATTTTCTTTTCTTCTTAATAAAAATTTAAAAGCAGTACTTCGCCGGTGCGAAGCACGGGGATTTGAGCGATTGACGCATACAGACATATTCATGAGTGCAGGTACTTCGGAAAGAAAGCACCGTGTAAACCTAAACTTTAAATTAAGTTCATAGACCTACAAAAGAGTTGCCATTGATTTGTGGCAAGATTGCTTTTCTCATGTACAACTATACGTTGCATTCTTAACAGTAAGCTTGCATGGCTTGGTCATATTACAACCGGAGTGCTGAACTGACAACGTCGTATACAAACAGAACTATAACAATCATAATAAACAAACAAAAAAAAAAAGCGAAGAACCCTTGGATTTAATAAAAAGGCTCCTTCCTTGGCGAAGCAAGGAAAAAGGAAGACCTTATATGGCGTTCGTTTATAAAACAGCGGAAAAGCTGTGTTAAGGCTGCTTCACAAAAAAACAGATCCTTAACAAATTGTTATTGGGATATTTTCCCTCAATTTAAAAAGCTTTTCTTCTTAATAAAAATTTAAAAACAGTACTTCGCGGGGATTTATATATATATATATATATATATATATATATATATATATATATATATATATATATATATATATATAGATCTATATATATATATATATATATATATATATATATATATATAGATCTATATATATATATATATATATATATATATGTATATATATATATATATATATATATATATATATATATATATATATAGATGTATATAGAGATATAGATATACAGTGGAACCTCTAGATACGAGTTTAATTCGTTCCAGCACTGAGCTTGTATAGCGAATTTCTCGTATCTAGAACAAACTTCCCCATTGAAAATAATGGAAATCCAGTTAATCCGTTCCGCACCCCAAATATATTAACATAAAAATCAATTTTCCTAACAAATAACACTGATAAATTATATATACTGTAGTCTACCTTTAATAAATAACACTGGTAAATAATATAACTGATTATTAAAAGAATCAAAACAGGTGTCCAAAGTGCAGTAGAGCATTCAATAAATCTTTAAATAAATAATCCTTAAAACAGTTGTGAAGTGGAGGTTTAAAATACACAAGAATAACAATCCTTTAACACGAGGTTAAAACGTCAAAAGGATGCAGTCTTTAAAAAACAGATGACAATCCCCGGTGCTTCTTCTCTGTTAGCGTCTCACCTGCGGGCTCTGCAACAGGCGAGACACTCTTAATGCAGCTGACCTTCTCTACACCGTCCTGCTTCAGCTGTTTGGCTTGCCTGTTCAGCTCACTGTTCAGCTACACGCGAGCCTGCACTCGCTCGCTCTCCCGCACCGACTTCCTGCCTCCTTCCTTTCTCTCTCTCTCTCTCTCTCTCTCTCTCTCTCTCTCTCTCTCTCTCTCTCTCTCTCTCTCTCTCTCTCTCTCTCTCTCTCCTCTCTTTTCTTTTACTTCTTCTCCCCCTTAACCGGCTCGCGCTTCGCTATATATGCGGGGAGGACATGGCAGCTGCAGCCCATCAGCCACAGGAACAATCATGGATGTGGGCAGTTTCCCACCTGTGCACTTAAGTGAGAAACACAGACACCGCAGATCACGGCTCGCAACTGCTACCACGCCCCCTCGCTAAGCCGCGAGCTATACCCACAGCCTGGCTCGTGGCTCGTTACGCGAGCCAATGCTCGCATTTAGATCTGAATTTTTCGCTCATACTTTCCTCGGATTTTGAATTTCTCGTATACAGAGGTGATCGTATCTTGAGGTTCCACTGTATATAGATATACATATATAGATATATATAGATATAGATATATATATATATATATGTATGTATGTCTATATATATATATATATATGTGTAAGCTTATAAGTACTGCCTTACTTCTCTTTAAGAAAGGAAGATGTAATGATACTTGATTTAAACGATTCCATGTCTTGGTGGGTTTGCGTAGCTTATTGTCAATATCTTTACACCTGTTTTTAAGACTTTTTGACTGAAACAGGCTTTCACGAAAAAAGTTAGGGCTTTGCTACAGGATACACCCTCCACAAGTTAAGGAAGTAAAAATAAAAGTGTATATTTCTGTTTTATTTAAACCTTTTAAGTTTTTATGCATAGCCCCATTTGGCTGTTTTAGTTTTTTTTTTCTTTCTTCAGTAATATTTAATCTCCTTAAAGAAAAAGAACATATGCATTTTACTTTTTTTGTATCTCTTTAGTAATATTTTAGTGTAAAAGGATAACCAGTATTTAAACCTTTTATGTTACTTTATAAATTTATTTTACACAATGTTGAAAAATTAATAAGAAAGCTACATATTTTGGTAGCTGCTGCTTTAATTTTCAATGAAATGAAAAAAAGCTCTCCAAGAGAAAACGTCAATGAAGAAGAAACAGTTTGCACTATCTAAAAAGGAGAAACCCTCATTTATAAAGGTTTGCTGCAGATGACTTAACTGAAAATAAATTAATAGTTCCTATGTGTATAATACATATTCATCTATTTTACTTATGCCTTTATTCCAGCAACTTGCAACATCTGAGGTACAATTTGTTACATTACTTTTGTTTTTTGCAGCACAGGCAGGTGAAGTGACTTCCTCAGGGTCACACAGTGGTGTCAGTACCAGGATTTGAACTGACAAGCTCCGGGTTTGCTGAAATATTACTGAAGAAAGAAAAAAAAACGAAAACGGGCAAATAAGGCTATGCATACAAATGTCCATCCATCCATTATCCAACCCGCTATATCCTAAATACAGGAGCCAATAAGTAGATATGTATATATACAGTATATATATATATATATATATATATATATATATATATATATATATATATGTGAATGTATGTATGTATGTATATATGTATGTCTATATTTATATGTATATATATATATATGTAGATATGTAAATTTGTATATGTATATATATATATGTGGATGTGTATATGTATATATATTTATATGTAGATATGTGTATATGTAGATACAGTGGAACCTCTAGATACGAGTTTACTTCGTTCCAGCACTGAGCTTGTATAGCGAATTTCTCATATCTAGAACAAACGTCCCCATTGAAAATAATGGAAATCCAGTTAATCCGTTCCGCATCCCAAATATATTAACATAAAAATCAATTTTCCTAACAAATAACACTGATAAATTATATATACTGTAGTCTACCTTTAATAAATAACACTGGTAAATAATATAACTGATTATTAAAAGAATCAAAACAGATGTCCAAAGTGCAGTAGAGCATTCAAT